>NW_007578900.1:189881-213042 GCF_000690725.1 Stegastes partitus | reverse complement strand
ATGCTAACGCTGGAATGCTAAAGGCCACGTCATGCACACTTTCAAAATGTAGTGGTTCTGTTTGAGTGGGTGATCCGCTACGTGGACGTCCCTCATATGGAAGATCACGTAAATGTTTCTGAAAGGCTGTGACGTTTACAACATTTATCAGCTGCTTGCTTCTATGTTGGATCACTAATGAGGTACAAGCTCAGCGCAGGGTTTCTGGAGAAGTTTAGGCTTCCCACTCATTTACAAATCAAAGCTGCTCCAAAATCCTGCTTCAGTTCCAGCTCCTTTAATCATCCATTACCCCAGAACCTCCTCGTACAGTCTCTCCTCATGACGAGCAGCTGCATCTGTTTTTGTAGTCTGTGATGAATGTCGGGCTGCATGAAGACGTTCTTGTGGATTTGTGTGGACAGACGACAGACAGAAAGCATGAGCTGGCCTTCACCTGCTCCCAGGTAGCCAGACTGGTTTGGCCCCCGTTAAGGCCCAAAACCAGCAGGCCAGAAATCAGCTCAGGTACAATTTGGACGAAGCCCCGAAGCCAACTGGCTCAAGTCTGGGCGCTGAAACCGAACCAGGCGTGCATCGTGTCCACCAAACACGGCCCCCGTTGGTTCAAATGTGGCTCAGTTTGCCGGATCTCAACCCAAACTGGCCCAGATCCACCAACCAGAACCAGACAAGCGTGACTGAGCCAACGCTGAGTGACTTCTGCCAGAACGCCGCTGATTTGGAACACTTGGGCTGCTTTCCAAATCATAGCTGTTGTTCTTTTAGCTTTCAGTTCGTGTGTCCTGTTAACGCAGCATCGACACAACAGGTGCGTCCTACCTGAACCTCTGACAGGCTGTGATGAGCCGTCATCTGTCTGAGCTTCGTTTAATGTCACCAAGTGAAATGTCGGCACTGACACACTACATACTGTATAAAGTGTGTTTTTTAACCATATTTAAAGTGATTTTTCGACTCGATTCAATTTATTTTTTTGCTTTGGTGGATTTAATTTATTGGATTCTAGCAACTTGAAATCACGTTCTGTCTCTTCAAACTGGTTTTCTAATTTCAGTTAAAGTGCAAAAATGAGGTTTATTATTATCAAAACCACACAGTCACGTTGTTGCAGAAAACCTCAGATCGTTCACGTCTTCCGGAGCGTCTGAAAATGTTTGGCGGCTGCGAAATTGAAATTCTCTCGTTTGTTTTACGCGGTGACACGATAATTTATGACGCTGCTTCTCATTAGCGGTGTGTCAAATGAAGCTGACTGTGGGAGCTGGTGTTTCAGCTTCGTCACATCGCAGCGTTGTGTCGGAGTCGTATCACAGCTGCTCCGTCAGTTTGAAACACTCGGGTTAAATGCGACCTGCAGCCTCAGACCAGAAACGGGCTTTGAGCTGCTTTAGTGTGAAAATCCAGCAGATTTTGCTTTCTTTGTTTATACGTGTAAACTTTCTGGATCACATCAATTTTAAAGTGTGATTTTGGCATAGTAGGACACAGCAGACGATATTAAAATATATATCTATTTTTTAAAACATACATGTTAATAAAATTACCAAAAGAAACCAAAAATGTATGAAGCTGGTGTTTAACATTGTTTAACATTTTAAACCATGTGTATGTAAAAAAAAAACCAAAACCTATATATATATATATTTATTTATTTTTTTAAATACACAAATAATAATAAAGTTACAAAAAGAAACAGTAAATGTATGTCTAATGATAACGTTTTAAAAAATATTTTAAAACATGTAAAAAAAAACAAAACAAAAAACAGTAGTATTATTAATAATAGTATTTAGTATGATTATAGTACTTTCTAAAACACAAAAATGTTAATAAAATCACCAAAAAACCCACAATTTTAACTATCTGCTGTATAATACTTTTTATGTAACTTTTGACATAAAAATAAAACTTTAATGTTATTTTCCAGATTTATTCGAACATTTTAATTCAAGTTTAATGCTGTAAACATATTTCTAAAATTGCTTATGATTAATGACAATGAGTAGAAAAAGAAGTTCAGCTTCTATAAGTAGATTTCTTTGTTAAATAAGAGACGTCTTGTATAATTACAAACAAAACAAACGTTCAATCAGTTTTAAAGCTTGTGGAAGTGCAACTTGGTGCACTGTGGGGGGGGGGAATTATAATTTTGTAGATGTTTTTTCAGTGTTTTTTTAAAAATAAAAATATTAATTACATTTTTAAAAATGTGACTTTACTGTAACTGTGAATAATGAGGGGAAAAAAAAATAAAAATCAACGCCATAAAATACTCCCCTTCCTTTCTTTACTAATTTAATGGACTTCTGATGTGATCAGCGACAATTAACTGAAAAAGAAGATTATTGAATTTTTTAAAGATTTTTTTTTGTTAAATGAGAATTATCTTGTAGAATTACAAACTTGTTCAAAGACTTTATGTAAAATACAAACAAAATAAAGATTTATCTGAATGAATAATATTAAAGCACAGGTATGTGAGTGTGTCACGGCGTTTCTATTAATTAGCATTTTAATTATTAATTCAAAAAGCTTAAATATAACCTGTAGCGTCTATTGAAGACTTTATATTATCAAAGAGACAAACACATTTTAGGCATTTTATACCTTTTAATGGACCTAAACACAGTAAATTACGTGAATTTGAACGCACCGTTGTGTGAAGCTGGACGAGGACGAGCTCCTGGCTCACCGCTGATCGCTTCAGCTCAGCTTCCTATAAGAGCGGACAAGAAAACCTTTTAGGAAGGAGGGTAAATAGTTCAGAGGTTTCAAAATACAGGCCCGAGTGTGTTTTCCGAGCTGCAGTCTCCGTCCATTAGCCGAGAGCTGAGCGGCTCAATTACTGTGGATGAAGTCAGGTGTCACAGCGAGTACCTGCTCGGCTCCAAAGGCTTTCTGCTCCTTTATGTACGCGTGCAGATAAAACCAGTCGCGTTTTATCGCAAAAAAAACCCAAAAACCAGATGCAGAACCAGATGTATGTTTGCGTGCTGCAGAAACTCTGGTTTTTATCCGCGTTTAGTCACATTTTCTTGATCCATCGTCTGTGCAGGTAAAGTCATTTTAAAACTACATCAGTGAGAAGAAACACTGGTTCTGCTTGTTAAATGAAAGATCTTGTAAAATTCATTTTCAAAACAAAACGGTTGAAGCAAAGTGTTTCAGTGTCTCATATCTAAACCCGGTCTCACAGCAATTCATGAAATAGTCACGAAATTTAATCTGTTGTTTCGGGACACGATTTTCCCGACTTGCTCGTGTTCCCAGCACGAATTTCAAACCAATACATTTCAATTGGAATGATTTGTGTCTGAAAGGTGACGGTGATGTTGTGGATTTCGATCCATTTCTCAACTTCATGTGAAATCCTGTCATTTAAACTGTTTCCTAATTGATTACTTGGTTTAGGCAAATTTACGTCTTTTTTCACAGGACAGTCGTGACTCGATGATCCGACACTAAATGTCAAACCTTCTTTTCATTCGGATTGTCAAGACGGAGGTTGAGATACGATGAGGGCTTGATGCTGGAAGAGTCATTTGTTGTTATTATTTGTTGTTTATAGTTGTTATAATAACTAGTAGGGCTGGTCCTAATAGCACTTTCTGGGCTCTGGATATTCAGGCCCAAGTAATGATGAATATCAGAATATTCTGTGCGTTCCGACCTCTTCCACCCCAGGGCAGCGCTCTGACGGGGTGGAAGTGTCCAGAACACACAGGCAGTACTTGAGGCTAGTTTAGTTAGCGGTCACACTTCTGTTTCCTCCATCGGTGGCGGTGGGGGAGTGGCAGATATGCTCCACCGTTACCATCCATGTTTACTTCCATAAACACTGAGCACGCTCACTGCGTGTGACGTCGTCGTGTCCTCTTCATGCGGGACACTTTTGGGTCGTATGAAGTTCACACAGCAGATCACATACAAGTCGCATTTAATTGGAAATGTGAACAAACTCACAAAGAAATCCTCATTGAGCATCAAGTCCTGCAGTCTGAACGTAGCCAATCTGTGGGATTGTTCAGTCAGATAATACGCCGTCATCCTGATTTGTGACATAAAATGTCATGTTGGAGTTGGAATCCAAGGCTGTCAGTATGTTAAGGCTGTTTTTATGGGTTCCGTTAGTTTTTCCTAAAACCTGTCAGTTAGCAAGGTTTAGGATCGTTAAGGGTCGGATTATTGAGTCACGACTACTTTTTATTTACGTCGTACTTTTACATTTTTCTTTTACATATTTTATACAGAATGGAGGGAGACTGGAAAGGAAAGTGAGAATGATGATAAAACTTAATTTAAATGTTATTTTATTGTAAATAAATAATGTTTTTTTTTTTTAATTTATTGACATTTTATTAACAAATTTAGAATTTCTTAGATCTAGATTTCTATATTTATTCCTGTCGTGTTGTTGTGGTGAATCGTCTCCTTCACCACATTCCTCATGTGTGCAGCTATAAAACGCTTCTGATTCTGATGTTTAGTCCAGATGCTGGTTCTTCCTACATGCCAAATTACTTCCAATAATTCATACATTAAACTCACTTTAATTCATGCAAACAAACATGTCTGCTGCCACGTTAATATCAACAGTGAGCCCTGTGATCTATCATTTATGCGTTTGCTTCTGATTTGTTAACTCTTGCTGCTGTCACAGATCCTTACTGGCGTCTTGTTAACGGTTTGCTCGCTCGGTGTAAACTCTGGTGTTTGTGGGGATCAAACCTCGGGCCTCCAGTCATGCGGCTGATCTCCAATCAGCCTGTTGCCTCGCCACCTGCTCGCCTCCACACCTGTACGTCCGCTAACGACAACACGAGCCAGGATTGGCTTTGAGACGAGAGCACGAAACCAACTGGATTCATCTCCGTCTGTGCATCTGGATTCGTGTGTGTTTGCGTGTTGCCATAGCGTGCATCATACATGTGTGTGTGTGTGTGTGTGTGTGTGTGTGTGCAACATCAATAGACTCCCGTCGCCGCCTGGAGCCTTGATAAACTGTGGGGTTGCCATGGAAACCCCTCTTCACAGGCGCCTGGATCAGTGGCCTTCTTTGGCGATGGATGGCGTGCCCGTAAGACTGCACATGAAGGAGGAGAAGGAGTGCGCTGCTCTCAGAGCTGCTCCTTCACGTCCACCGTTTGTGCTGCTCAGTTATCGAGCATCTGGCCGCGGCGCAGAGCTTCAGAGGAAACGACCGCGGCGGGTTCACGGTTCTGGTTCGGTTTTAAAGCATCAGTGTGTGAACGTACACCACAGTGCACTGTACAAGTCTTTTATGTTTACCTTTGAAAATACATAAAATGTATAATTACAAAACCAGATTTAATGTAAATGTCTCATGTATATACTCATTTTTATATTGTGTACTTGCACTGTTCTGCTTTATATGTGTGTTTTTATACTATGTATTTCTTGCATGTACATTTTTCTTTGTAGGATGTATTTGTGTGTTCTGCTGCTGACAACAATGTGAATTTCTCCACTGTGACATAAATAAAGGCATATCTGATCTGATCTGATCTTATAATCATGTTTAAAACCTGTAAATTTTGACATCAAAACACAACCTAATCGTTTTTCCTTTCCTTACTTACATTTAAATATAACTTTAATATTCTATCTGTAATGTGTAAATCTGCAGTTTTACAGATTTTCTGCATTTTGAAAATACATAAAATTCATAAAATTACAAAAATTTTAAAGTCTAATGGAAAATAATGAAAAAATAAAAATAATATATGAGAATAAAATAAAATTATATAATGAAAAATGTTGTTTAAAAAATTAATACCTTATATACATAAGAGACCGTGAACATACAGTTTGAAATCAGGTCGGCTGATTCTGTTTTCTCCGTTAAGTCACTCCTTAAAACACATTTTTATCGGAGAGCTTTTCCCGATTTTATTTAAGTTTTAAGTTTTGTTTTATAGCTTCTTGTTCTGTTTTGTGTGCTTTCTAATTTTCTGTTCTGCTTATTTTATTTCAATTTTACATTTATTTTATTGGAAAACACTTTGTAACGTGTTTTTGAAAAGTGCTCTATAAATAAAGTTTATTATTATTGTTATTATATTATTTCCCTTATTTATTGGGTAAAATCCAAGTTTAAAACCTGCCACCACCACCGCGCAGGACCCCCAAATATTTGGAATATTCGTGGCCGAATATCCGGAGAACAGAAATTGCTAATTGGACCAGCTTTACTATTTTTGGAATTGGGTACAATTAGTGACAATTATCAGAAAACTAATATTATTATATAATATAATATATTTGATTCTGTAATTTTGCACAGATTTGTTTGTAAAAGAGAGATATCAAAAACCAAAAATGATGAAGGGATGTTAGTTCATTTGATCTTTCTGTTAAAATACAGTTGATCTAAACCGTACAACATATATATGTAGTTTAACATTTTGGATTTTTTACAGTGTAGTTGTGAAGATTTTTTTTCAGCATTTCAGTGAATAAAATGTTCATTCCTTTAAAAAATATATACTTTTTGATAGCTTGTTTAATCAATACAGTTAAATCAAGTTAAATACTGTTGCTATTTTTCTGAAATTAGACACAATTAGTGACAATTAACAGAAAAAAAATATTACATTTATTTGTCTAAATAACGCTGAATAACCATAAATTTCTCATTTTAAGAGCTTAAATACAATGTTCCCATCTTTAGTTTTTGCTCTTTCCTTCATAGATGTTGTGCAAATCGACACAGATTTATTTGCTAAATGACAGATTTTGTACATTTACAGACATTTTCAAATCAAAAGCATCGACCGAATGTGTTTCCATCGGCCTATAATTAGATAGATTAGATTAGATTGCACTTTATTTTTCACCACGATGGAGAAACTTGTTCTGGTTACAGGAAAGAGTTCAAAGAAGTGAAGAAAAGAGAACGAATAAACTATAAACAGGAAGAGCTGAGAAATGTAACACGATAGAGCTACACACACTATATATACACTATAGATCCATATAATGGATGCTATGAACTTAAACGATAAATAAAATCGGATAAAATGTGGCATAATATGATAATTACTCCACATAAGGGAGATGAATGCCCACACACTCAGGGCTATATTGGTAATGTGTGTGTAATCTGTTAAAACACGTGAACAGTGTGTGTCAGCATCATGACATCAGGTGTGAAGCTTCTGCAACAGACACTCGTGTTGAAGTTGAATAAATATTCACACGAAGCGGAGCTCCGCTGTGTAAAGGACGCCTCTCCGCCGGGTCTCCGAGTGCTCCGGCGTTTTCCATTTGTCATTCTGGGACACTTGTTTTGTTGTGTGTATATGAGTTTCTGGGTCAAACGGGTGGAACAGCAGAACGCCACTGATCTGCACAGGAACACATCAAATTTTCACAAGAAGTAAAAATAGAACGGAAGCCTCCCTCCGCCGGTGGGAGCGGCGCTGCTCGGACCAACAGCGCCCCCTGCCGGCCGCCGCGTGGAAGTGGGCTGTGTGGGGAAGCTACAGAACAGAACTCCATCTAAAGACAGTGATGACGCCTGATCGGATCAAATCGTCGATATTCTGACGCGTTCTTCCTGCTGAAAGATTATCTATCGCGAGTTAACTTTGATCCAATCAGACCTGAATGGGAGGAAAATTTCTCTGAATCACAGCGTGGCACAACAAACAGGGACGGTTAGAAATCTGGATTAATTCCACCGACACGATGCAGCCTTCAGTCCACTTCAGTTAGAGAGAAGGGCAATAAAACCCAAATCCAACAGATCTGATAATACAAACATTACATGCAGTATGTTTTACTTTTTGCAGGATGTGAGCCTGAAGTGTTTGAAAAATATCAAACTGAGCTACGACGCATCAGCCAAACGATTATGTTGATTTCAAAATCTGCGTTTAGCATTTCTGCTAATACACGTGCTGACCTGTAAGATGACTTTTCTTACTTTTATTCATCTTGAGGGAAGTTCTTGTGCCAGATATTGTTTCGAAAAACAAAGAAGTGAGAAATCAATAAGATGTAATACAACAAGTAGATGTAATAAGACAGGAACAGTTATATTAAAATAATATCACACGTTATCACGAAACGTTGCACCTGAAAAATGTGATGAAAATCGTCAGTGTTGTGCATGAAACTGAAATATTGTACCTGAGAAATGATACCATGAAACGCTGGACATGGAAACTGAAGTTGCAAAGAACTTATTTAGAAAAGTAATATTGTTTAGATCTTTTCACCATTAGCACGACTTCGTATTTTATGTTTCTGTCCTCTTTTTTTTTGTGTGTGTAAGTTTAGTTTCTACTCTTATTTTCGCTCTAATTTGGTCTCGACTCACTCACGAGAAAAACAAATCCGGCAGCAGATCGTTCTCAGTCGGCTGCTCGACTTTCCAAATACGAGCCACGAAAATGAACCGATGACATGAAAGATGCTGTAAAACTCTGCAGGTGACGACTTTTTTATCATCACATTTAGCTCCTCTTGCTCTAAAACATCCATCCATCCATCATCTCTACACCTTAATCCTCACTAGGTTCATGGGGGGCTGGAGTCTATCCCAGCTGACTCAGGGTGAAGGCAGGTTCACCTGGACAGGTCACCAGTCTATCACAGGGCTACACTTAGAGACAGACAACCAAGCACACTCACATTCACACCTACGGACAATTTAGAATCACCAATTAACCTCAACATGTTTCTGGACTTGTGGGAGGAAGCCGGAGAACCCGGAGAGAACCCACGCTGCACGGGGAGAACATGGAGACTCCATGCAGAAAGATCCCGGGTGTCCTCAACCTTCTATCTGCGAGGCAACGATGTAAACCACCGCCCCACCTTTCAACATGACAAACCTCATTTTGAAGCCACTTTGGGTGTTCTTGCTGCTACACCTGAGGCGAAGGCGGAGGTCGGACGTCACATCTAGAGTTCGTGTCGACGTCACCTGGGCGAGGACACCTGCACCAGATTTTATTGTCAGGATTTAGGTTGCGGTGTCGAGGCCGGTGGATGCTCGGGGCCTCCGGAAGGGTTTATGGATTTATGATTTACTTTATGGAGAGCTGAGGATAATCCCAAAATATTATGGGAGCTGAGGCGGCCTCAGTCTAACGGCTCCTGTGTTCGGTACTTGTAGATGGGATTCATCCACACGGCGATAAACAGAATATTTCATCCGACTGCACGGGCTGAGAAACTCTTGATGCAGAGACAAAGTGAAATTACATCTGCACCGTGCAACAAATCTGTGATTTGGTGGAAGTCTTGCGTTTTGTCGTACAGATTTTTTTAGATTCTGTGTAATTGAAATACACGAAAATATCAACATGTGGTTAATTTACATATCTGATAAAAATCAATTAAAAACCTCTGACTTTTTTTTTTTTGGTTGTTGCACAAAAAGTATTCCTGCCCCTGAATCCATGTTGTTGCTGATCACTGACGTCTTCCCTTTACCAGTTATTATATGAAATATGATCTGTTTTTTCTTCATAAAAGCAACACTGCCATCAAGATGGGCATTTAAAAGACTAAAACCCTACAGATGAATGAATATTTGGTAGTTGTGATTGAGTTATTAACACACACAAGAGTTAAAACAAGTATTTCAACCTGAATTCAGTCAAATCTGACAGCAGAGGAAAGCACAGCTGAAATCTAAATGAACTTTTTATTTTTAAATTTAACCAGAGCTGTGAAACATGACTCCTGTTTTAGCCTCTTTAAAAAAAACAACAAAGCATTTAACAATTAGAAGTGAATCCATTTTTGTTCAGCTATTTTGTCAGCATATAAACTCATGATGCAACTTTGAGTCTGAAGTAGATCAGATGAACAGCAGCCATCTTGGACTGTTGCCAGGCAACACCACCACAGGTTCTACTGTGACGTCATACATGAAGGTCCAGATTCTAGAAGAACCTCTGAGTGAAGCTGCGGAAGAACGTTCTACATTGGACCAGTTTAAGTTAGTGAAGGACAAGAACTTTGAAGAAATGGAGCAGTTGGACTGCCAAAGAGGTTCGCCGATGCAGTCGCTTTTTCAAGGCTGCGAAAAGTCTTTTTGAGAAAATGGCTTCAGCGCCTTTAAGAGGAAAGATGCAGAGTTCCTGTTGTTGAACAGGAGTCCCGTCAGTCCCGTCAGTCGGTCCAGCTCAGACACTCACAGAGCTACCGGGTCATCTCACCAAAAGGTTCCAGAAAAGACTGATTAGATTTTGACAGCATCAAACCCGGTCTTGGCAACTTGTACGACATGTCAAGCCAGTCAGATAAAGCTGGAAAACATGTCACACAAACACAGGCAAGCATCAGGCAGTACGCAAGGGAAGTGACTGATAAAATGTACCGTCATCGGATGGATGGTTCTGCATATTACGTTCCCATCACTCCGCCAGGAAAATCTCAGTCCAAGCAAGTCCTCTCCAAGACCAAGAGTCAGGTGGACGGTACCCATTACCCTGAAGTCTGTTGACGGAGGACGCGATGGAAAAGTTCCTGCAAAACGTGTTGTTTTGCGTCCATCGCTTGAAATGACTCACAGTGAGAAGGTGGCCGGAGCCCTAGAGGACATCGAAAACCTCTTCATCAAAATAACGACCCTGCATGAAGAAACCATCACGGACCAAGAGATTCCTGCAGCACCTGCTAGTCCCAGTCCTGTTCCAGGTCCCACTGAACCCGATGTAGAATCCATCTGCAGTTTGGTTTCAGTCCATGAGCCCAACCAGAGCTCCTATTTACCAGAACCAAGGACGACGGACCTCATCGCTGCTCCTAAACCTGCTGTTCAGTGGGACCTGGAACCTGATGTAGAATTCATCCACAGTGACGATGAGGGCTGTGAAAAGCCCTGTACACCAGTTGTAGCCGTCAGATGGTCACAATCTCTCCACAGTTTGGTTTCAGTCCATGAAGAGTCTGAGCCCAATCAGAGCTCCTCTTCACCAGAACCAAGGACGATGGACCTCATCGTTGCTGTTCATCTGATCTACTTCAAACTCAGTGACATTTGAACCCGGGCACTGGCCCCTGTGTAGAACCGGCCCTGCAGTGAACTGCATTAGGATTTAATAAATTTACATCTCTGTCGTCCTTAAACTGGTAACATGTTGTTTTATCAGCTTATTGCTCCTCAAATAATCAGTGATAGCTGGTGCAGCTCTTACAGTCTCCTGATCTCACTCCTCAAAGCCTCTGCAACCGCCGCAATCATGTCAACAACACAGAATGATGCAACTCTGCATATCACAGAACTGACGCAAGCGTCTAAAACGCCTTGTTTTCCTGATCACAAACATGCTGCTGAGACTGAGGGACGGAGCCCCGCCGAGCTCCTCAGCACTCAAGTCTCGAAATAAAGCCGCTTTTAAATCTCGCCCTGAAAACATGGCACGGCTTCCCGAGTGCAGAGATTTCTTAATAATGTCGCCGAACGTGGCAGCGAGCTCATTTGGCGAGATGATGTGAGCGTCCTGGAGATCCATCGGCGGGCGCTGTGTTGGGTTTCTGCGACGAGGTGGGCCCACAGACTGTATAAAAGATGGACGTAGCAACCGGCCCTGAAAAATGAAGACAACCCGGAAGTGTCAAAAACCTGCAACATCACTACGTCCACTAGCTGCTGGCTCCAGAAAGCCCTGGCTCCCATAGACTGGAATTGGAAAAGAAGTGATCAGAGATCAATAAATACTGCATTCCTACAGCTCAGGATTTTTTCGTTATTAGTTTTCATCTTCAAATCCAGAGATCTGGTGGCCAATCTGAAAATAAATCAAAACTGAATTTTTAAAAAATCGTCAACGTTTTGCGGGGCAAGGGGCGTGGCTGGCTTGATTGACAGTCGGCAGCGACCATACAGACGAAGCGAGCAGAAGGCGGTAAATGTGGGTGGGGCAGAGAGGGCCCGCCTCTCAATCCATCTGACCAATCACTGCTCCTATGGCTCCGCCCCCCTCCGACGATTTTCACTGGCTCCAAAAATCCAAGATGTCAACCAGGAAGTAGCAAAACCCTGGCTTCATTTTCTCAGTGCAGAAACCAACAGGTGACGTCACGGTAGCTACGTCCATCTTTTATACAGTCTATGGGTGGGCCCACTTGATGATGTCAGCGAGGTAACCGTCCTCACACGGTTCTCTCTTGTTTTTCCACCTTAAATTAGAAGGAGAGGCTGTTTACGTGATCATGTGAAAAAAACAATCCAGTTTGTGGCTCCTTCAAATTACCCGATCGATCATTTACTAATGCTCCGCTTCACCTCCGACCAAACCAGCCAGAAATAAATCTGTATCAGCTCCGATCTGACACATAAGACGGCGCCCTTGTTGCACATCCTCTGATCAATATCAACTTTTAAACGATCAGCGCAGGTTGGCTTTGCTGTTAACGAGCACGCAGACGATCCCCAGAGTCGGCAAGTTTTTCTGATTTACGTCTACGTCGGGATGAAATGTGCTCCGTGTTTGCAGACCTCGGAGTTGTGGAAGCTCTGTGGATGTGCAGAGACACGTGTTTATTTATCCTCAGAGAGTCAACAGCTTCTCTGTGAGCCGAACAAACAGCAGACCTGAGCTTCCAGGCTCGCAGCAGCCATATTTAAACTCTGGTAAATAGTGTCCTCTAGTGCTCACACAACAACACACAAACATGCACGAGGCTGGTTTCTGTTTGCTCTGTTCAATGACAAAGAACTTCCCGTTAAAAACATGCAAGATCTGTTCAATAACCGGTCCCAATAATCTGTGTCAAAAAGGTTTTTAAAGACATTTCACCTCCATCCAAGAGAAGATCATCAAGTTCTGCCTCCAGTTAGTTCTTACAAGGATGTGGATTTTATTATAAACCCTAAAAAGTAATTAACGGGAGCTTTTTAGCACCACTTAGATCCACGACTGCAAGATGATATTTTACTGAGTGCGTCACTTAGACTCAAATATTTCTGTTAATTGATTTGAAACAAAATTCAAGTTTCAGTGAATTATTGCTGTCGTGACTCGGCTTGCCTGGTTCGGGCCGGCGATGATCAGGCAGCGTCGTCAAAACCATATAACTGAAACAACAAGTCTTAGCTAGGTCCCAAAAAAAATTCTACGAGAAGGAAAAAAATCTCCAAACAGTCGTCAGAGTCTGAGGTGAAATAACGTTTATTCGAAACAGAGACTGCACGAACTAACATGAGCAAAATCTCGAGACTTGGCTAGCTAGCAATGCATTACATGTCCTTATATACCTGCAAACTTTGTCCAAAACCACAACCTGATTTCTTTGATCCCCATCAGAGAGTCCGTAGTCAGCATTGTTTCCTGCTTAGCACAGCGTAATCTAAGGGCTTCTTACGACTTTCCGGACGCCATCTTTACTGGGTCATTTTCAGGCCTTGGTGTCCTTAACTGAACTCGAAGGGCGCATGCGTGTCCGGCCTGCTATACTCCGGCCTGCCAGCAGGTGTCAGCGTTCGGTAGATTTTCATTAGGTTGGGTTTTTGCCACAGGTTTGTCCAGTTTATTCATAACTTTTGTTTTTCTTTACACACGATATTATTTACTCACATTATTTCTTTATACTTAAATCACATCTAAGTCTTATTTCTACACTTACTTAACCTCTCTAATCATATCTTTAGGTTTGTTTCTCATCTAATTCTACAAATCAGTTTTGTCTTTTGTTGAATTATAAAAATCCCACATTACAAATTCATGTTTCTTCAATTTATATTTCAAGTCCTTACAGACGTAATAACTGGCTGCAGGTGTTTTTAAGTGACTGATTTTCAAAGAAAGACTTGTTGTGTTGGAACATTTTTATTTTAAATATTAAACCTGCATCGATCGCTCTAATGCCTGCAGGAATCTCTAATCAGAAAACTCAAATATTTCAAACAAAACTCAAGTTGAAATAAATGATAAATTGTTATGATCTATTTTTTTCCTCTTAAATTCAGGATTTAAAGACTTAAAAACATCTAATACGTTCATTTTAAAGGTTCAGTGACTTCAGGAAGTGATTTCAACTCCTCTAAAATATAAAAAATAAATAAATATTTGAGACAATGCAGCCAAGTAAAATGCCATTAATTTAATTCCCCTAAATCAATATCATGTTGTTAGAAGTTGTCATAACTGAGAAATACTTTCTTCTGCTGTTGTTGAGCCTAAACATTTGTTTTAAAGTATTAAAGCTGCGTTTGTGCTGCATGAATCCTCAGCGCAGAAAACATCCAGTCACAGAGTTTAGATTCACGTGTGTGTTAACTGATTTAAAACAAAATGCAGTTGAAATAAATCATTATGACCCAATTTTTCTTTACCTTGAGTTCACTATTTCAAGTCCTTAAATACTTAAAACTACTTTTTGGTCGCCAGTTATTCAGTAAAATAACACAGATTCCCCGAAATTTTTGTTATAACTGAAAAAACCCCACTTTCTTTTGTTGTTGTTGAGCCTAAATGTTTGTTTTTGTGTGAATTTTGCATCAAGTAACAGCTTGAATTTGACTCACGTCTGTGTTAACTGATTTAATACAACATTCAGGTTAATATCCACTTAAACTAATACATCTTCTTTTATTCACCTTGACTTCAGGATTTGAAGTCCTTGACAACTTAAAATACTTTCGTTTGTGCATTTTCATTTTTGAGAAAAGCCTAATGACCCTAATAACTGCTGCCAGCTGTTCAACGCTTCATCTTTTTTGCTGTTGTTGTTTAAATTTGTTTTTTGAGAATTAAAAGCTGAATAGATTTTTTTTTGTGCCTGCATGAACCCTCTATGCAGAAAACATGAAGTAACGGCTCAAATTTAGCCTCAAATGTGGTTTTTCTTCACCTTGAAACACCAGTAATTCCCCTAAACTGTCATCACTCCTTTTCTTTTGTTGTTGAGCCCAAACGTTTGCTTGTCGAGCATGAATTGCTTTGAGTCCTCTGTGCACCAAACATGGACTAACATCTAGATTTGGACCAACATGTCTGTGGTTTTATTCAACGTGGCTTTTGTTCATCGTCTGTTTAATGAGGCTTTGGACCAAGCAGCAGTAAAGAGGCGGGCTCGGCCGATTCCTCCTCCCACAAATGACCCGATCAGTCATCTCTAACCAGCTAATGTCACCCGGTGAAGTCATGTCGACTCACAGTCAGGGCGCCCTGATCTCCTCGACTCCCCGACGAACAGAGTCGCGATCGAACTCGTCAGGCGCGACTCTGAAGCCTGCAGGATATTAGAGCTGTAAGTGGAACATAATGGTGCCGTTATAATTGAGCTCATCCTGCTCAGCGTTTGGTGGCAAAGTCTTTTCTCTGCAATTCGACGCCATCTGGCTAAATTAGCGGCGAGCGCGGCGCCAGCAGCAGTCGGGACGACCGCTCTTTGATTAGGATGCAATCATTATTTCTGGCTGCCGGCTCGTCCCATTTGTTAGGACTCAAAGTTGAGATCTGGGCCGAGAACCAGCTCAGGAGAACCGGCGCTCGTCACAAAGTACGTTCAGACAGAAAAGGTGGTTGAACAATCTACGTTTCAGTTTTTACCAAAGGGCGGGTTGGGTGAACTCTGAACGGTGTCGGCGCAGCCCGTTTGTGCAAACAGGCCTGTTGACCAGACAAACAGAACGGGTCACACAGACCTCGTAAACATCCGTCTCTTCCAACAGAGCGAAAACTGTCCAACGTTTACATTCATCATCCAGTTTGCTGACTCCGAGTCTCATCCAGAACAGTGACAACCTAATATTTGGAGTACTAAAGGAGCTGCTTGTTTACCAAACCGGGTGGTGAAGACGAACAAACCTGCCAACTGGACCTGGCTTTAAGTCTAAAAGAAACTAGATTTGGCAAATAGAATGCTTTCTTTTTTAAACAAAACCAAAGAAAGCTGCAAAGCCGGCAGCAGATAAGAGTCGAAACTCTTCGTTTAACTTCATTCGAAACCTTCTAGAGATGATTTCCTGATTTCCGGGGATTTCATCAGGACTGTGGATCTTCGTCTGACTTTGAGAAGCTTATCAATGAGCTCAGATCAATCAGAGTAACGGTGTAAACCAGTAATCTGGTTGTAATGGACGTTATCCAGAGACGGAGGAGAATCTCTAATTATAAAGGAACTCGATGAATGCACGGTTAAAAATACCGAATTCACTGATTCAGACTTTTACGTTGGTATTGTGTCATTTAAACTCAAAATTCTGCGCAAGTTGATGAAATTGGCGAAGAGAAAAAGCAAATTTCTCCAACTCGATGTCTTTTGTTGGTAATTTTATTGGAAGTTGTCGTAATTTTCTCAGACACATCATTGTTTTTACACTGTAGGATCAACGTTCTCGTAATAATAAAGTCAAAACATGTTTGGTGTTTTTTTTTGCTTTGCATTTTATTCAAGGGATGCACAGATTTTGGAGGCACAAAATAGCACCAGAGCTGTGTTTGGTTGGTCCAGTACAACGAGGATAATAACAGTAGTGTTCCAGTATTAACACGCTTCAAATGAACAAATCAGAACCGTTACAGGTTATTTCCAAGCTGGCGACATGCGACGGATTAGCAAATCATCCTTTGTGATCCTCTCCTCCGTCGGGATGGTGGTTTCTTATCGCCGTGAAAAGAGGCATCGCCGTCTTTCTGCAAACACAAAACGTGTTTTATAAAAGGAGGCAGAAACGGCTCCGTCTTCGCTCGTTCGATTTGCACAAAAACAGGACACAGAAGATTACTGTGGACATTCAATCAAGCTGTTTTATTTGATGCTCACGTGTTCAAATCGGCTTATTGTGGTGTTACTGATGTGGCGTTGAAGCTCCTGTCGGCTTGAACAGGAAGTGGAACGGCCTGCCGGTACAGCGTATACTTTACAACACACAGAGGAAACAACTCGATTAGCTTCACAAGTTTGACGACAACAAAGAAATGTGCTGTGAGGATTTTTTTTTTCGCGGCACCTTTGGGAATCTGATCTTCACGTCGACGCTGTCTGCCGAGGAGGCGGCAAACGACGCCGAAACCTCCCGCTGGGCGTTGGACTCGTTTTCCTGGTAGAAGCCGAACAGGAAGGCCATGCCGGGGACGTAGCGCTCAAGCCTGCGTGAAAGAGGAAGTCGCCTTTAGCAAGAAGCCAGCGCATTTCATAGCGGTAAGGACAGGAAATAGGTTCCAGGGAGTTTCATTCACCTGGTGCCCAACTCCTCCATGTTTTCTGGGATCCTGGTCCAGTCAACTTTGGCTTCGAACGTCGGTTTGGAAGCGGACGGATACGCAGCAGCCAGCAACATTTCATAGGACTGACATTCAGCTCCCCATCCGATGTGAGCCTGAACAAACAGCAGAGGTCAACGGAGAGGTCCAAACCGACAAACGACTTCCAAGCTTTTGTAAAACCACCAATCATGTGCTCACAGGAACACTGAAACCTAAACTTTGTAGGAACCAAAAGGCAGCAGGAGTAAACGTGTTCTCAGTTTGTTGAAACATATAATGGGTGGTGATGGCAGCTGTGTTTCATAAGGTCTGTTTGCATCTTTTATCTTTTTATCCTTCGCAATCCGGAGAAAACCAACAATGAATGCAGAAGAAAACGAAATCTTTTATGTGCCAACATCAGAGCTCCCCTCTTGTGCAAAGTCTATTAATAATAAATTATAGCTTTAACATTTGCATCTTCACCGCAGTTTGTTTTATTCTTCTCAACTTGTAAACACATTTCTGAGGAGACTCGAAGATATCCGTCCACACAAAGCTGCAGGTCGAAAACAGACGCTGGTTTGGTTCAATAAACGGACTGTTTTCATCGTAATTAAGGAATATTTCTGCCACTAAATGGTTCTAAATGGTTCTGTAGAGCTTCATCACCATTAAAGAACCTTTTTGTTTCGGGGTTTTATTGGAGTTCGTTGGTTTGGTGGCAGGAAATTAGAGCAGCAACAGATATTTTCCTTCTGGATGAATCATTTGTTCGATTAAACATCAAAAAACAGTGAAAAATGTCCGTCACGGTTTCCCAAATCCCTTCTTATTAATTCCAGAGCTTAACCAAACTGATTTAACTCTCCATCCAAGAGCCTACTGCATCTTTACAACCTTTATATCATTACTATATCCGTCCCTGTATGAAGAAGTCGTGCTCCACCCACCTTGGCCTCGGCGCTGCTGTTCATCATGGTGTTGACGCACATCTTCCAGTTGATGTTGTCTCCCACTTGGGACACGATCAGCTGAGCGTTGTGATGGCTTCCTTCAGACGTGTTGTACATCACGGCGTCGTAACCTTCGGGCTTCCGGTCGCCGCTCATGGCGAAGGCTTTGAAGTTGAACACGGCTTCAGGCGTCGAGTCTAAACCCTGACGGAGGAAATTCGAGGGACGGATGAGGTGGATCTCAGGGAACAAGCAGCTTATTTTAACAAATGTAGTAGACCACCTGTACATATATATGTGTATAGAGCATCCAGCTCATAAAGTACTTTAATGCTACTTACTTCAGCGCTCCATGTTTTACCATTTTGAACAGGAATGAGGAATTTCAAACTGAATTCACCTTTTTATACCCAAATCTGCCATCAATCAGCCACTAAAACTATGTTTTTCTGGGGGTTTTTTTTGTAAAATTTTACATTTGAAAATTCATGGATAACAATAATAATTATATTTTAGCATTAAATATATCAGATACTGGTGTATTAACCATTACAGTAATTACTAATGCTGTTAATTTAGGGCAGCTGTGGCATAAACCTGACACTGGGTGAAGGTCTAATACATTTGTTAGACCGTAAGTATGTAAATATATATATATAGGAGGGTTGCTTTAGTCCACCCTTATTATTATTTCTATTGTTGTACAGTATTTAAATGCTTTAATCCTCATATTTTACTGTATGCAGACGCTGCTATTGTCATTATCGACTATATGACTGTCATCATTGTGGAAGACACTGCTCCTGATAATTATACTTTTATAAAAGGTGATTTAAAAAAGCCTTTACAGCGAACCCTGCCCCTGATAAACACGATAAACAGACAGCTGGTTTCTGTTTCGGTGCCACATGGTTGGAGATCTTCTCCCTTGCTGATCTAAAAGGCTGACACATAGCCAAGAGGTGGATAATTCAGATCATACCAGCATCCACCCATCCATCCATCATCTCTACACCTTAATCCTCACTAGGGTCATGGGGGGCTGGAGTCTATCCCAGCTGACTCAGGGTGAAGGCAGGTTCACCTGGACAGGTCACCAGTCTATCACAGGGCTACACTTAGAGACAGACAACCAAGCACACTCACATTCACACCTACAGACAATTTAGAATCACCAATTAACCTCAACATGTTTCTGGACTGTGGGAGGAAGCCGGAGAACCCGGAGAGAACCCACGCTGCACGGGGAGAACATGGAGACTCCACGCAGAAAGATCCTGGGTGTCCTCACTGGGACATGAACCGGCGACCTTCTTGCTGTGAGGCAACGGTGCTAAACACCGATCCACACATACCAGCATGATTTACTGTTATTTCACACATTAGTTTTTCTTAAATTCAACATGTGTGAGCTGCTGGACATCTCGACTTTCTATAAAGGGGATGAATAAAGTATCCGTCGATGCACATGCACACAAACAGCTGCAGTTTTCACACTTATTGATCCTGAACCGTGACCAAGCACTTCCTGTGTCGTCACTCACGTCTGCTGCAGAGTCCCGTTGGCTCTGACGAGCTCCTCTGGCGGCTGAGTCTGTGGAAACTTCTCTCTGGGCCGCATCCTGGAAACACAGTTCAGGAACAACAGAACGTGAACACATGAAACAGAAGGTGACAGAAAACGCTGCAGAGCGTCGGCAGATACCTGCGAAAGCCTCCTGAGAGTCTCGAGCAGCTGGCGGGCGCTCATCGGATGTTTGCTGGGGCCGGCGTTCACCTCAAAGTGGATCTTGTCCACGGCTCGGCCTGCCTGGACTGAGAGAGGAGCAGCGTTAGCATCGAGAGCTAACGGGGAAACGCTCAGTAACACAGATTGTTCTACATCAGAGAACGACGACAACAATTTGTGTTTCACCTACACTGTAAAGTTAAAAATATGTAAAAAATAAAAAATAATAAAGCTTGAATGGTCAAAATCCGCAAAAACAATCATACATATTTGTAAATATGATTAAATAATTACATTTTTAGCCAATTTTAAGACAATAAAACAGAATAATTTTACGCACAATTACTATTGAGAAAATAAATATTTTAAATGAGGACATTATTTAAAGTTTTGAACTGGTTTTCTTTTATGATCGGCTAATAATAAATATTTTATTCTATGATTTGACTAAATATTATCTGCAACTCAACAAAACAGGAAGAATCTGTAAAAATCACAGTTAAAAAAAATCTTCTTTCAAATAACAGTAAGTGTATTTAAATCTGATTTTAAAAAATTGCCTTTACCTTTACGATTATTTGTTTATTTATTTAACATTTTTTTCTGCACACTTGTCGCCAGATTGCGACGGTTATTTTTGCATTTTTTTTTATTTCCTAGCGCGTGCATTGTGCCGGCGTCGTTCCTACCTGGGACCAGTTTGAACGCCAGGTGAGTGAATCCCAGGAAGTAGAAGAGAGGATACTCCTCGTGGTAATACTGCCTCCTCATGTCGGACTCCACACAGACTCCGACGCCATAGATCTGACTCTCTGCACAGAATTTGCCTTTTGGATGCCAGGTGTTTGCTGTCTGGATTTGTTTAAGGTTAAAAAAAACAAAGAAAAAAACATTAAAAAAATCACAAAACATGAACCAGCTGGCAGGGAACAACAACAACAACAACAATAATAACAGTAATAAAAATAATACTTTTATAGAGTGTGTCAAGACTCACAAAGACACTTTAAAAGTAGGAAAGAAGATAATAAATAAATAAAGAATGGAAAAAGGAGCATAAAGAAAATTCTAATCTGATGTTCAAAGAAGCACACAACGTTAGAAGAACGATTATGTTACAATAACAAAGGAGGAACGTTCTGAAAGGAACATTCAACAAATGTTTTGCAGATATTATCGAAGCCTCTAAGGACTTTGCTTCACTTTATCACATAAGAACAGATGTGGAAAATATATCCTGTAAATGTTCTGCCAACCTTTTAGGCGAAAATACAATGTTCTTCTGTAAAACGTTCCATGATGACAAAAGAAGGACGTTCTCTATGCAACATTCGAAAAATGTTTTCCAGATGTTACAGAGGCCTTAGATGACAGAATGTTTTTGGAACGTTTATTCTACAGTTCCTCTATTAGACCGTCCCGTAATGTTTCAGGAGAACATCTGGAAAATGTTGCAAGAACATTTTTTATCATCAAACATTTCCAGAATGTTTTCCTGCCTCTAAGAAAATTATTCTGGAAAAAGAAATTCCAACTTAAAACACGGCCAGAACTTTGCAGAATGTTTGGACCAAAATGATCAAGGTGCTCAGATTCGCTAGTTGAGCTTTAACAGGTGTTCAGGTGTTCAGGTGTCGTCTGTACCTGCTCGCTGGAGGCTGCGATGTCGGGGATCATTGGCGTCATTTTGGCCAGAGTTGGTTCTTCGATGTTTCTGGAAACTGCGAACGCGTTGGAGCTGAAAACAAAGAGCCTGAATCTCAGACAACACGTACTGTAAAAACGCAACTCGAAAAACACTGTTGTCGCTGTATGTTAAATTATCTGGAAAGAAGTTTGAGATAAAAACTAAAAAATGGGTAAATTAGGTTTTAACTGCATTACAGATTTTCCCTGTTTTGTTACATTACAGATAACATCAAGTAAAATTGCAGGAAAACAACATTAATTTACATGTTGGTTGAAAAAACAGGCCAAAACTGTACGCAATGTGACTAATCGTGACTGATTTTTTAAAGTCTGACCACAAAACTACACTGTTTACTATTTTAAATGAGCTATAAAATATTATTTTACAGACAGATATTTGAAGTAATCTGAAAAAATAAGCATATTAAGGATTATAAATAATAATTCACTCCTTCACAATGTGGGATTGTAACATGTTTTACCTTCTTTTGTCATTATCGTCACAATTATTTTACAATTTTTTTGCACCCTTCGTACGAAATGGTGCTGCAGTTACTGTGAAATTGCTACCCAGGAATACTAAATTTAACTAGTTAACTAACTAACGAGATCTCTGTGACTCTCCAGAGTTGCAATATCAAACTCAACTGGCCGAAAAGCTACTTGCTCTCGACAAAACTCTACATTTAACCAAACAAACAGTGAATTTATTCTGAACCGTATCAGATAATATTCACATTTCTTCGACGAATCAGCTCCTAAAACGTACCTGACAGAGAAGAGTTCAATCTCTTTCTTTAAAACTGGGAAGTCGAATTCAAACTTCTTTTGTGCAACGTTGATTTTGGAGGAAAACTTAAACGGAGCGCCGACAGGAATTTTGCCCACGACCTCAGAGCCGCTCTGGAACAGCTCGGTGTTGATGCCGTAGAACGCCCAGAAGTCCTTCGTAAAACTACAAACAAACAAGAACTCAGTTTAATGTAAATCGTATAAAATGCTAATTTACCACCGATGAGGGAAGCACAAAACATTTGCTGTTGTTTACCCGACAAAACCGTCTGTGTCCAGGGAAACTTCAGAATTCAACAGCTGTCCAAGACGCTCGGTTGGTGGAGGATTTATTACAGCTTTAGCTACACAAGAAATAAAGTCACATTAAATACACACTTTTTAAGCAAATACTAAACACTGATTTGCAGTTCTGAATGGTTCGACTGCCCACCGTTAACAGTGATTCCAGTGACGGACTGGTAATATTTGCTGATCTCCAGTGGCAGACCCAGAGTGGTGGCCTGGAAGTACCGAGCCTCAATGATCAGGAATGCTTTGGTCCAATGCCATGAATATCCCTTCTGCAGATTCTCCATCGCCGTCCACAGAGGAGTGTCTTTCCCTGCAGAAAGGCTGAGAGCCTGGAAGTAACATCACAGGACCGTAAAACAGAGTAACAGCAGCGTAGAACTTCACTGGTGTCGACGTAAATGCATCATGAACAGATGAGTAGTGCTCTTGTTCGGTTATTCTCTCACCTTGACTGCACGTCGAATGAAGTCTTTGTTGACGTTGGCAAAGAACCATTCTTGTCCAGAGGCTCGAGTATAGGCAGA
>NW_007578900.1:182697-186424 GCF_000690725.1 Stegastes partitus | reverse complement strand
TCAGGTGCTCAATAGTCTGGAAATTACGGTAATTCAAACTTGTTGGTAACACTGGGGAATGTTCGTTTTCGAGTTGGGGATTCATCTTCCAGATACAGTGAATCACTAATCCTACATTATTTGAAACTAATTGGCATGACTTTGTAGAAATCTGAATGAAAGAGGCCTTTTTTGAAAATAGAAAGCAGTCAAAGGGGGAAACGTCTAACAGGAACAGTTCCTGTAGGCACCATAGAACCCTCACATAGATCTGTGGTGTTCTTTCTTGTTCTTACACTGTGAGGGTCTCTGGCAGCGAGGAGCCTCATCGACTGAACGGCGGCGCTCAGCACTCCAGGCGGCAGATCTACGGGGCTCGCGGAGACTCCAGGCAGGAAACGCATGATGGTCTTAATGCTGCCCGGATGGCCGGCGTTCCCCAGAGCTTTCAGAGCCAGAACCATGTCGTCGTAGTGTCTGGTCCTCAGGGCTTCCAGGGCCATGTCCAGCAGGGGCTACAAGAATCCCGTGTTACTAACACTCATCATTTGCACATTAATGTAGACCAGGGATCTCCAACTCTGGTCCTCGTGAGTTACAGGTTTTAGACGTTTCCTTACTGCGACACACCAGACTCACATGAATGGATCATTAACGGATTTGCGTAGAACTTAACAACGAGCTGTTGGAGATCCATCAATTTGAGTCAGGTGTGTTGCAGTATGGAAACGTCTAAAACCTGCAGGACAGTAGCTCAGGACCGGAGCTGGAGATCCCTGATGTAGACGTTCCTGAGCCTGATTACCTGAACAACGCCCACCGAACAAGGTGTGTTATAAGCACAGTGCTTGTACACCAGAGAGCCGTAGGAAAGAACCACAGTGTGCCACAGATGGACGTTGGATTTACTGAACGGCAGGCTGAGGAACGCCTGCGAAAAGAAAAGACAGTTTAAAACGGGAGCAGAAGAAGTAAGAGAACAGGTCTTCTAGCCGTAGGGTTGTTTTACTTTGGCCATCTCCACCAGTTCAGGAGCTGCCTTCAGATGATTGAAAGCCACCACAAAGGTTTGCAGAGCCTCGTTTGCAGAAATATCTCCAGCCTGAAACCTGCTTTCCAGGAATTTTAGGATTCGGGCGTCGCTGATCTCAACGATCGTGTCCAAAAACCAACGTCTGCAGAAGTGAGAGAGGAAAAAAAAGTTATACGGAGAGTATGGCAGATGTAATGACTATATTAAAACACACCGTCCTAATGTCAGCAAGCAAAGATGGATGATAAATGATTCATCAGAGGTAATGTACCTCACTAAATCCTTCCTGAACAGAGTGGAAAGATTCTTTTCAATTATCTAATCAGCTCAAGTGGATCCGTATCAGTTTTTCAAGATGGATCGTCGTATTATAAAGTTGTAATGAAACGCTCGGTTAAAGGTTATCAGTGACGGAGCTTCACTTTGAGCCTGAAGTTAAATGTTCTCAGAGGGTATAAAGATAAAAAAATTAACTTAATTATAATGTTTGAATGTATAACTCACTGTGTGTCGGTAATTTAAAGCTAGTGGGAAATTACACTTGGGTTTATGAGCAAATACCTGCAAACTAAGAACACTCCTTTGTTTCTGTACTCAGTCAATATTAAATATTAAAGGCACATTGTGATTCATGGTGTATGTCTGCAATTCAAAGTTTACAAGAAGACACTTGTGTCGTCTACAGATAACTACAGTTCATGTCGATTACAGCGGCTACATTATATAAACACAGTATATTAGTTATAAAACACTGCTGCCACTGTTTCACCGTATTCTCACCTGTACTCTGCGTTTCCTGCAAACTGCTTCCACATCTCCTCTAATCCTTCATAAGGCGTCATCCTCAGCAGCTGGAACAGCTTTATGGTGTCCTGAGTGGTCGCACTGTCGATGTGGTAACTGTTAGCATCGGCCAAATGCTTGATCAGTTCGATGGCCTGTGGAGAGGAACAATTCAAAACTAAAAAAGTCAGATCTNTTTCTATGAAGTGAAACCTGAATATGACTTCTAAGGATGTATTGCTAGAGAGTCAAAACTCCACAGAGACTTCTTTGTCGTTTGAGAATACAGACTTGGTGGAAACTTGCCGTGTGTCTTTGTTAAAGCAAATTCTGGTGGATTCTCTTCGTAATAATCCAAACATTTCAAACTCTGGCAAATGTTAGTCCTTACATCTGTAGAGTTATAACTGATCTGATGGTAAAGTTCTTAGAGTTACAAGAAGAGAAACTACCTAAAATCTATCTGCAATCACTGTCTGTGTCAAACATGATTCAACTTAAGTTCATTTAACTTGTTTTCTTGCGTTAATTCAACTCAGATAGTTTTATACTCTCACATGGAGTTTTGAACCTGAGTGAACTTAAAACTCAAACAATAAAATGCACCATCTTTCATTTCAACGCTTACAGGAAGTGGTTGTCTGGAGTCTTGGATCTGGCAAAACTTTGCAGGTACGAGTACGCGAAGCTGCCGACGTGCTGGTCTTCTTCCGCCAACAGATGTGCGGTAATGGTGGAAACGAGAGCCGTCGAAGGCTTGGTGTCAAACAGGATCATGATGGCCAACATCCGGATCTCTGGAGGAAGGTTCTTCTGCACGAACAGACTAACGGTGAAGTCTTGGACCTGAAAACACACAAGTTATGACGATTAGGAGCTTCGAAATCCCAGAACCAGACCTTTACCACCCACTTACCAATACAATCTGTTGGGTTTTCTGTCCCAAGGATGATGGTAAGAATTAAAATAAACTTATTAAAAAATGGAAAACAGGCCATGTCATTTTAATACAAAGTGCCTGGTCATTTTAATTTGGCTTTTTAAAATAGAATTTACCAGAAAAAGACTCTTTCATGTCAAAGTAAAATTAGATTTCGCAAAAAAAACTCAAATAATTGAATATAATTGCAGTTCTGTGGTGCTACGAACCACACAATTAGTGAAATGCAGATTATGAGAGTGTGATGTTTAGTGACTAGTGGAAATTATGTTCTTCTGCAACTTTATAGTTGAAGCTTCTTTTTCTTCGTCTTTGCCTTCGTGGTGAAGCTATAGCTAACGTATCGACCCAGCTTGTTTTTGTTCCAGAAATGTTCTGGGAAAACTCTGCAAAGTTCTACTAATATTTTCAGCAGGAAGTTTTCTTTTAGTTACATGAAAGTTCTTCTTAAGAGCAGAATAAATACAGATGTTCTTAAAATGTTTGGTGACAACGTTATTACACCGTTATGCCCCGACATTCTCAAACGTTCGTTTGTTTGTTAGAAGAACTTTTTATCATGTGTTCCTTCATGGAACTTAATCTGAATGTTGACATTAAAACATGATCATAACTTTATGAGAACATTACTGGAAGTGAAAATATCCTTCAAACGTCCTTTGAACATTTGATTGAAGCATTTTCTTTAAAGAATACCGTAATGTCTGTATACTTGATGTCCACTTCTTTTTTCACACGCTTTGAACACTTTGTCTTAAACAATGATGCGGCTAATTTCTGGATTTTTACAAGTTTTACGAACTTGCCTCGAGACCAAAGTGACGTTGAGAGCGACAACGAAAGAGAGACTGAGGAGGTGACGAAGTAGTTCTGAGGCTGTTTAACTCCGACACCGAAGAAGACGACTTTAGTGGTTTTAGTGCAGGAGGAAGATGAAGATAGCGATCAATGACTTTTCCTGGTAGGCTACACTTTCTGTGTAAATATCTCAT
>NW_007578900.1:178067-180647 GCF_000690725.1 Stegastes partitus | reverse complement strand
GTTCGATGGCCTGTGGAGAGGAACAATTCAAAACTAAAAAAGTCAGATCTTGTTACTCTGGTTTGAGTAATCTGAGGTTTAAGGATCTGAGGGCTGTACTACGAAGTGAGATTAGTGACTTAGCGGGGTATGTCGCGCTTAAAGCCAGAGGTTTCGGTGTCATGAAGGTGGCTCTTTTTACCTACTAGATCTCCATGGTAACTGATGCTGTGGAGCTAGATCACCATGGTAACTGATGCTATGGAGCTAGATCACCATGGTAACTGATGCTATGGAGCTAGATCACCATGGTAACTGATGCTGTGGAGCTAACCTGATGGGGAGCAGGTTATATTCAGAGTTTTAGATTTAAATCGTCTGAAAGAGCGTCTCCCTTTAACCAGAGCGTTTCCTGACTATTATTTATGAGCGATACAGATTCTCAGCTGAGGGAATGTGTTTTATCTGCAAACATGCTGATGTAATATCACTGAATTAAGCCGTGTAGTTACAGTATCACACACTGTATGCATCAAGTTTGCAAACGTATGTTTTTATGTTAGGCTCTGATTTGCAGGTCTTTTTACTCTGCTGCTACTGCAGCTGATAGAAAATGGATAATTCTACTGGTATTTATTACAGTGGCCAAAATTAATGTGATAGCCTGCATTATGGGACAGTGTCAGACCTAAATGACCTTCAATACAAGATCAGGTTTAAACGTATGAAGTTTAAAGTTTAACTTTAACATACAGCTGTCAGTTGGAAATAAGCGGCTGCATTTGTAAAATATTAGACATTAACATGTTTAACAGTTTTCTACCATCATTTCTGTCTTCACCATTTGCAGTAGCAGCAATTTTTACCGTCATCGTTTTTTTTATATTCCTCATTGTTCTCCCATTAAAACGTGTTGACTGAAGCAGCTGCACATCGTTTCATTTTGTGCAGAAGAAGAGTCATGTGACGCGTTACATGCTTCCTTTTTATGTGAACACACACTGAGTCTATTGCTACGTGTCCACTGGGGTGATTTCCCCGCCTGGGATCGTGTCACTTCTGAATATCGGGTGCACGAGCAGGCCACTAGGTGGTCACATGACAGCCCTCTCCCATTCACCAGACACCAGTCCTGTAGAACCAACGTGGCGGCTCGGCTGCAAACTTTCACTTTTATTACAAAAACCGTTCAGCAAAAAGTATTTCTGAAAACATTTGAGGTGATAAATAGGCTATGCAGTTGCTGAATCTGTCCTCATTTTAGTTCAACAGCGGCTAGTTTGGATGTTTAACAAAAGTTTCGCGAGGCGTCGGACCTCCACTCCCTGCACCTCATTTGCATAAAGTAGAAGTCAAGTATACTTTATGCAAATAAACACCTCGCTTCGCCTCGTCGCTCGAAATGCTCCAGAACAGGAAGCGGGGCGTTTCACATCCACAGTGAATGGGAAGTGGGAGTTTGCCGGATCCAGTGGACACACAGCATGAAGCAGAAAGTCTGAGTTGACAAAGAAAGCTGAACCACCTTCGTGATACCTGTGATCTCTGACTGAGGCTTTAGTTTAGGTCGAGCCGATTTACACAAAGTAAACCCGGCTATGTCGAACCTGCTCCGTAGTGCAGCCCTCTGATATGTTGTTGTGAAGTCTACTGTTGCTACCTTTGGAACCACGTCTTCCAGGTTCTGCATAACGAGGGGAACATTAGCCTCTGCATCCACAAACTTGTAGACCGGGCCTCCTCTGCTCTGTGTCAGGCCTCCGGCGGGGACGACGATGGCGGCCACGTCGCTCTCGCTGACCAGATCCAGCTTCTTCCTGCATCACAAGTCATTTAAAGCACCTGATTGGTATTGCAGACCGGCAGGTGGACGAGCGGGCATAACGTGCACACATTTTCTGGTCTTACTCGGCGTGCATCTTGAAGCTGCCGCCCTTCACGTTGAAGGGGCTGAAGTGCTGCTGCTCCAGGCCATGAACCCCGGTGATGAGACCCCCGTCGGCCGTGGGTTTCACCTTGTAAACGTACCTCACCGTGGAAACGATGGATTCTCCTCTCTAGATAGGAGGGAACACAAACAGAAGCAGAGTGTTTGACGTCTAATCGGGGATTCCTGTGTAGCTGTGGTGACTCGGACCAACCTGCTTGGAGAGCTTGTCCAGCACGGCGGTGGCCATCCCCCGGTAGAGCGCCGCCTTCCCCAAACAGTTGGTCACATCCACCACCCGGGTGATGGTCAGCTCCTTCGTCTGGTTGTTTTCTTCAGTGGCGTAGTTACTCTGACACTTGCCGTGGATCCCAAACTACAAACAGAATCTTATTTCAATTACTGATGCCGTATGAAATTAAAAAACAACATAAAGTAATGTCGTCAAAATCGTTTTCTAATTTACTCAAAGCACAGATTTGAGTTTTGCTGATTTCTATGTATTGGAACTGAACATTTCTACATTTTAATTTAAGAACTCCAAAGTTCTTCTAACTTGAGCCACATTACCAGCTGGCAGAGAACGTTCCCACAACATTGGATAACGTTACCTACAAGTAATGTTCCAGTAAAGTTAATATAATGTTCAATGTCCACATTTAGGACGTTGTCGG
>NW_007578900.1:164817-169141 GCF_000690725.1 Stegastes partitus | reverse complement strand
CCTTCCAGTAAACAGCTGGACGCTTCCACACGGTGGTCTGTAGAACAACTGTGATACAAACTAAAGCAATGAATTCGTGAACAGATTATTGACAGAGGATGATTTTAACTACTGCACATAGCTCATGCTGGTCGTATTTAACGACCTCCTGCTCTTTAACGTCGTTTGACTAAGCTGGAGATGGTTTTTGGTTTTGGTGATTCCTTTAACTGTCAACATCTTTGCACAGTAAGACCTGATGTAAATATGTTGGTTTGCTCATTTCTACACCTTTAAAACCTTCAAACATGAGTTCTTCTGACTTGAGCGACTTTGATTTAAACTGAATAAACACATCAGGTTATAATAAACTCAACTCAGCTTCCTGGATGCTTTGTTAGAGATTCTCCGGCTCTACACCTGCATCACTTCATAATTAATCCAACAGTAACCAGGAGCAGCTTCACACGTCGTCTTTGTGCCGAATTCACAGAATGAAACTCGAGTCTCGTGTTTATTGAGCTTGTTTTAGGAAGTTTGGCTCATTTAAATCAGATGGTTTTATTCTTTCACGGCTCATTAGTCGACTTGAAGCGTAATTAATCAACCAAAGTGCCGTTAAGTCACATTTTTATGGCAGCAGGTGAAACGCCTGAGATCTGATGGTTGGTTTAGTTCGTTAAACTCACCCGTCTTAGTCTTTGGTTGACTTTAGTTGGACTTAAACACCAATAAACTGATTTTCTTCCACCGTTTGTTAGAGTTCACACTGATTTCTGGGTTATTTTATAGTTTTAACATTAGTGACGTATTTTTAAATGTCTGCAGCCTTTAAATCTTCTATTTGTAAGTTCTACAGATAAATAAAGAAGTTATGTGTATATCTTTATGGACATATTCCATCACTGTATCCTGAATCGTGTTTATAATAATAATCCCTTCCAGATGTTGTAGAAAACCTACTTGGAACAACTTATTTTTCTTTCTAGAGGAACGACGTAACTCAGTGCAGTTTGTTGGTTAAACAGAATTTCTTTAGAAGTCGTCGTATTTTCAAAAAAAGATTGAACTGAACTATATATATATATGTATATGTATCTATACAAAAGCAACAGTTTGTTTTTAAGAGTGCAGCGTGTAGACGGGGGACAAATTAAAGGAAAATCCAACATGTTGGGTGTCAGAAATCTGCCACAACAGCTCCTGTGCATCTCTGTGATCATTCTCAGTGTCTGGGACCCAAATATTAGCTTATAATATAATATCAATCCATCCGTCCATCATCGCTACACCTTTATCGTCACTGGGGTCGCAGGTTCACCTGGACAGGTAACCAGTCTATCACCTCCTCACCGGGACGTGAACCGCCGACCTTCTAGCTGCGAGGCGACGATGCTAACCACCAAAACCACCCTGCAGCCCTATGACATCATATAATATATCAAAACCATCTGATTCCCGTCACTGCAGGACTTAATAGATTCAGGTTTTGCCTTTAATTTGTCAACAAGTCACGTATTTTATTTAAAAACTACAGGATTTGAACCAAAGTGTTGCACAGTTAAAACAGCAAAACACAAAAAGACAAATCTGAATACAAGTCAATAAAATAAAGAGAATAACAGACAGAACACAGACATTAAAGAGCAGATTAGGCCCTCACACACAGAGAATNCTGTTCCTCAGAATGTTTTCCTGTAATGTGATGTAATAAAAAACACAGAACGTTAATCCTTTTTCTTGAGGGAACATTCTGGAACAGTTATAGAATGTTCCCACAACGACAACGGAGGAAGAGCATTCTCAGTCCAACGTTCAGTTTTGGGAACATACAACGTATGTTTTTAGAGCATCTCCCATCATCCTGTCTTTAAGAAGAACATTCTGGGAACCAAAAGGAATCAAAAGAATTGAGCCGAGTTAAAAAAAAGTTTACTCAGCTCAATATGTTTGGTTCATAAACAACGGAATTAACGTGTCTCAAACTGTCCGGGATTTTCGGGGGTTTAAACTTCGCAGAGACTCTTGTTTGTCGTGAATTTCGGAAACACGCGAGGTGGAAACTTACTGCGTGACTTTGTTAAATTAAATTCCGGTGGTTTCTTTTCATTCTTTTCTTTTCGCTGGAACAGGATCAGATTGTTTTCGTACCGACTCTGAGACCAGAAGAAACTCTTTAGTCTGTCTTTAACCCATGTGTGCATGTGATAACGAACTTTAAACGATTCCGAGTGCAGAACAAACACTTGAACGGTTTACCTCCTCCAGCTCGTAGACCTTCTGTGTGGTTTTCACGGTGAACTGGAAGAAGTCCAGGATTCCTCTCACGATGTTGACCACGGTTTCAGGAACCTCGGCGCCGGCCCGGATGTCTCGAATGTGTCCGCCGACGTAGTCGAACACGAAGGGTTTGGTGAGATGGGCGGCAAATCTCTGGGTGAGCTTCGGAGACGGGGTGAAGCTGTCTTTACCCGGGAAACCGTTGAACTCGTGGATGGCCAAGTCTGAAACCTGCATGACAGAAAAGTTGCTTCTAGTGCTACATTCAAGAAAATATGTAAATAAAAACAAAACAACGAATATTTAGGGGAAAAATATGCAACCTTATGGACAAAACGCTTCAGTGCCGTTAACAAGAATCTTAGACATGAAACTTTTTAGCAGATTTTCGAAATTTCGAGGATTAAGTGGAGTGTTAAAAAATGTTCCTGTAAAATTACATACTGGCAGCTAGTATTATTATTGAGATATTTTTAAAAGATAATTGCTGTATGATTGATTACAGTAAAATAGGAGGTTTACTGTTTAATACTTAATTTATTTTGTGTTTCCTGTAATAAACATAAACTATTAATTTTTTTTTCATCTTTTAAATTAATTCAACTGTGAATTGCAGACATATTTCATAAATCACATGTCTTTAATCTGTGTGATCCAGAAATGACTGTGTTTAACATGTAAAAATGCACTAAAATAACTGAAATGATAAAGGATAAAGTACGAGGGAGGTCACATCAGTATGGATCAGGAACATTGATTCAAAGGCAGCCGTGTACAACACATTGTAGTCTGTTATGACCCTGTGCGGGTCATCTGTGGTGTTTTGTGTTTTTGTGTTTGTCCTCAGAGTGAGTGTGTGTGTGTGCATGAGTGTGGTGGAACGAATGAATTAGGAGCAGGTGGTGACCCCGGGTTGGCCGGCTCACCTGCTGCCGCGCCGATTTCCAGCCACACCATTGGTCAGAGGGCGGGCCAACCCACTATTTAAACAGCCCGCCAGCTGTACTCGTCCTCCTCACCTCCAGCCTCACCACCTCGGAGAAAGCCAGCAGACCCTTTGCAACGGCACCTCAGGAGGAGTCGTGTGTTTGTTACAGAATCATTTGAAAACAGATCCCGAGTCTTGTGGTGACTCTTGGTAAACTTGTAGTTAGAGAGCAGAGTAGGAGGGAGAGGCCCTTTTCTTTTGTACCTTTTCTCCTGTTTTTTGTTATTAGGTAGTTAAGATTGTTGTCTTTTATTTGCTTTTTCTTTTCTGATAGTCAGGATTAAGGTAGGATCGGTTTTGTTTGTTGTTTTGGCCTGTTTCCCCTCCTCGTTATAAAAATAAAGAAACTGCTCATCTTTTGTTACCTGACTTGTCGTTGTGGCTGGACTTCTTCGAGGTGGAAAGACTGGTGTGGGGCAATATCAGTGCTATGCTCAAGGTTCCCCTAGACCGGGGCGTAACATAGTCACCTCCATATGTTTCAGAAACCAAAATTTACTTAACAGAATATAAAAAAATATATATATAAACGTCCTATCTCATGGCATCAGTGTGAGGTTATCAATTACATTCATAACTGCCAAAGTCTAAACGTTGCTTCATGAACTGTTCTCCAGAAACTTTGTGCTGATGTCTCATTAATATTATTATTGTTGTTCTTTATTATTGGCTCCACGACTGCATCAGAAACATGGAATTTGACTGTATTTTACAGTCTTTCTAACAATATTCATTACATAAACCTCCAAATAACACATTAAATGATGAGCACCAGATGGTGCGCTGCCACTTATTCCACTTGTTTTATGAATAATATACAGAATTAACTGCTGCTTTACAGTGTTTCTGACATTAAACGGGGCTCTGCTGTGGTTCCTACCTGCAGGGCGAAGGACTGTGCAGACGCGCCTCTGATCTTGACTATGCACGACATTTTCACGCCAGACTCGGCCGAGTTCGGCATCCCGAGTCCGAAGTTCACCTCGCCGTCGTATTTGTACTCGTAGGTTTTCTTGGGATTCAGGCGAGGCTCTGGAAAGTGTTTATTTAGTGTTAAATCTCACTTTTTGTTCAAAT
>NW_007578900.1:153929-159357 GCF_000690725.1 Stegastes partitus | reverse complement strand
TGAACTGAACTTAAAAAAAAAAGCAAATAATGCACCAGTTTGTTTTTAAGCGTGCAGCATGTAGACGGAGGACAAATTAAAGGAAAATCCAACATGTTGGGTGTCAGAGTTCTGCCACAACAGCTCCTGTGCATCTCTGCAATCATTCTCAAAGTGTCTGGGACCCAAATATTAGCTTATAATATAATATCAATCCATCCGTCCATCATCGCTACACCTTTATCGTCACTGGGGTCGCAGGTTCACCTGGACAGGTAACCAGTCTATCACCTCCTCACCGGGACGTGAACCGCCGACCTTCTAGCTGCGAGGCGACGATGCTAACCACCAAAACCACCCTGCAGCCCTATGACATCATATAATATATCAAAACCATCTGATTCCCGTCACTGCAGGACTTAATAGATTCAGGTTTTGCCTTTAATTTGTCAACAAGTCACGTATTTTATTTAAAAACTACAGGATTTGAACCAAAGTGTTGCACAGTTAAAACAGCAAAACACAAAAAGACAAATCTGAATACAAGTCAATAAAATAAAGAGAATAACAGACAGAACACAGACATTAAAGAGCAGATTAGGCCCTCACACAGAGAATTACTCTAATCAAGACGTGGACAACTTCTTCAAAGTCTTCAGGACAGAGATCAGCCTGAACTAAAGCTGAAGTGAAAAACATCTCGTTCAGACCAATGAGCCGACATGTCCGTCAAATCTGAGGCAGCCGTCGAGCAGAATTTATCACAAAAAAAAATGACTGCATGAAGCCGAACGGGGTCATTTAGAAGCTCCGCTCGACCCAAACGAGCAGGTTTAGGTCATCTCAGGCTTTAACGTCTCCACCAGGAGCTGCACAATGTTTAGATTTATTCACCAAAAAGGACTTTCCTGTTTCTTCAATAACAATGAGACACACGCAAACTCCTCGTTGGTTTAATTATCAGTGCAGATGCTGTTTTCATTATTAATTAATTAACTTCCCCGCTCACCTCCCAAATGTGGGTTAATTACAGCGTGACCAGCAAAGACCCTGAACTTCCTCCTTGTGGGCCGACCGGCAGCTTGTTTGTGTTCTCATTAAATATATATATAGATATGTTCTGTGGTTTAATTATTCTGGATTTATTAATCGAATGTCACGACAGGAGCAAATCCACTTCAGGAGGTTCTTCGTATTTGTTAAATTTAGTTTATCAACCTGGTGTGGCCCAAGCGGACTTAAAATACACAGATTTATTCCAAATATCTCCGAGCATGTGGAATAAAAGTCACATTTTTTGAGTTTGTGGAAAGTGTGTTTCTCCTGTCGTCCAGCAGATGGCGCCACCCAACCGTCCAATGCATTATTCAGCAGAAACACGAGGATTCATATTTAATCGTGTTGGAGGAACACATTAAAACCAGACCAGCGATGTTGCACATGGACATACGTACGATTCGTTTTAATAATTTACAGGTCAAACACGAGGCGGGAACAAAGGCGGTGAATTAAACTGAGAACATTCTGGTATATCTGTGTGTGGTTTTATTGCGTAGAAAGTTGTTGAGTATAAAGGAAGCAGGTGGACGACAGAACGTTCAGGAACTACAGGTGTTCTCCTTTATTCTGAACTAAACTATTCCTCCGTTTTTTATTATTTTACAAAAATAAGCGGCGATGTCGTTGCTGGAGGTCGACCTTGGGCTCATCTCAGGCACTCGAAGCAACACGGCACGTTTTTGAAGAGCCGGTAGTACTCCTCCTGGATCTGGAACGACACACAGGACACAGGACGTGGAGTGTAATCCACAGTGGAGAGTATTCGAGTACATTTACTTTATTGTTTACATGTAGTTTTACTTTTGCTGCATTTATCTCACAGCTTTAAGAACTTATAACTGGTCAAAATCTTTCTATTAAACAAGAATTGCTAAAAAAAAATACTATAAAACAACTTTTTTGTCGATTACGGCTAAACTAATCTAATCTAATCTAATCTAATCTAATCTATGTAATATATAATGACATATAATAATAATATAATACAAATGATTACACTGGGTTACAAAAAAATATAGATTTTTGAAGGTGTCTAGGATTTTTTAACTGATTTAGGACATCTTTGCAACGCTGAATCCAAACATGAAATCTGCTTATCTCTGTATCAGGTCAGCTCAATTTTTAAAAAATCGATTTTGCCACTAAATCAATTAAATTTCTTGACATCAGCAATTAATCTATTTGAGTATTTCTCATATGAAATCAGATTTTAGAGGAAACATTTCATTTTCTAATCCTTTTCATGAGCTAAATGATCCAAAATTTGGAGTATTTGTACTAGTAAATAAAAGTAAATTGCGTTTCATCAAATCAAAATTTTGACCTCATTGAGCAAAACCGACGTAATATTTAGATTCAGCACATTGTCCAAAATCAGCTCAAAAACCTTTGACACCATAATGGGTGTAGAGCAGTGTTACAATCTAATGAGCCACAATATGCTATAAAATATTATATTTATATATGATATGCTGTAATGTGATAAAATTGTTTTTAATAGCTGATAATTATATACCAGAATATAATATGTAATATTATAATTTAATATGCCATAATTTGCTATATGACATGCTTTAATGTGATATGATTTAATGCAATATAATAGACTTTTTAAGAACTAATAAGAATTAAATTTGATAACAAATATATTATTATAATATGAAATATTATAATCTAATTTTATGATACATTCATATATCAGCAATTTCAGTGGGGGTTTCCACCAAAAGGATCAATAAAGTTCTATTCTATTCTCTATAATATGCTGTAATGCAATATGATGATATAATGCAATGTAATAGACTTTTGAATAATATGTAATATGATATGTTATATTTTAATCTAATATGCAATTTTATGATATATGATATGCTGTAATGTCATTTAATATAATTTAATGTAATATAATGGACTTAAATAACAATTNTAACATAGTCACCTCCATATGTTTCAGAAACCAATATTTTTTTAACAGAATATAAAAATATATATATAAATGTCCTATCTCATGGCATCAGTGTGAGGTTATCAATTACATTCATAACTGCCAAAGTCTAAACGTTGCTTCATGAACTGTTCTCCAGAAACTTTGTGCTGATGTCTCATTAATATTATTATTGTTGTTCTTTATTATTGGCTCCACGACTGCATCAGAAACATGGAATTTGACTGTATTTTACAGTCTTTCTAACAATATTCATTACATAAACCTCCAAATAACACATTAAATGATGAGCACCAGATGGTGCGCTGCCACTTATTCCACTTGTTTTATGAATAATATACAGAATTAACTGCTGCTTTACAGTGTTTCTGACATTAAACGGGGCTCTGCTGTGGTTCCTACCTGCAGGGCGAAGGACTGTGCAGACGCGCCGCTGATCTTGACTATGCAGGACATTTTCACGCCAGACTCGGCCGAGTTCGGCATCCCGAGTCCGAAGTTCACCTCGCCGTCGTATTTGTACTCGTAGGTTTTCTTGGGATTCAGGCGAGGCTCTGGAAAGTGTTTATTTAGTGTTAAATCTCACTTTTTGTTCAAATGTGATCAAATTATTGCTATGCTTTGACTGTATGAGCAAGATAGAGAGACTCACCATATTGGGGACTTTGGCTGGCTGGAAGTTTAAAAGAGACGATGTTAGTGTTAAAATATATATGAGAATATACAGTAAGCTTAATTTTTATTGGATTTTTTTGTATGTATGTTCTAAAAAATGCTCCAAATCAAGAGGAAGCAATGAGAAAAGTGTGTTTTTTTTAACATCTTTGGAAAACTAACAGAAAATAAAACTGTAAATAACATCAGACAGCATAATTTGATTGTTTTAGCTCACTTCACATGAGCTGGAAAACATCATAAATGAATTTATCATCAGTCCTGATGTGTTTGATGGTATTTACACACAGTTCTGCTCATTTCTAGTGAACTAAATTTAAAATATGTCATTTATGTTTACATTAATTAACACGAATCCAACTTCAAATGTTGAGTTGAATGAATAAAACAATGAAAAATAATCTTGTAGGAAACAAAAGCAGACTTCAGGAAACACTTTTTCTAATTTTACAAAAGAAAAACCATAAAATTGTTATAGTTTTTTTTCATAATAATTAAAACGGTTCGTCGTTCCCCTGCAGATTTATATTTTATCTCACTCTAACCGAAGCAGTCAGATCGTTGTGAGAAAAAAAAAAATGCTGTAAATTCTCAAAATTAAACAGAAAAAACTCTTCACGTAAGTCTGCCTGTGACGAGTTGATTCAACTTAATATTTTAGGTTTATTGAACTCGTTTCCTCGAGTTCAGCTGATTTAATTTTACACATTCACACTTTATAAGACGACTAATTAATCAGCTCGAGTGCATCTTAAAGGCAGCAGAGCAGCTTTTACAGTACATTTTGCTTTAAAAGGCAGACGAATAAAGACAAAGGAGGTGAAATAACGGATGAGAACTTACTGGCCAGAGCCACCAGGCAGCAGAGCAGCAGACCCCACATACTGGAGCAGGAGTGGAGGCTGCTTCTCCACGATCCTGCTTTTATAGCTTCGATCCCCCATCGACCCGATGAGCGGGTCACAGGACAGATAACCCCCCGAGGTGGAGCCATGTCGACCCGTGACATTGTCAGAGCGACACGAACGACATGTGGAAGGTAAACTAAGTGGGTTTGCTCACAAAACAAAGCTAAAAAGTGTGCGATAATGAGCTCAGAGTCAGAGGAGGTTTAGAGATGTGCTTTGATTTACATGAACAAAGGCCGGAGCTATCAAAGGTTCACTTAAATTCACTGTTAAATCCGGTGAGGTGCTGGTCTAATCCCCCCGACCGAAAGCCTCCAAGTGGAGTTAAAGATGCTGCTGGTTTATGTTTTTTACTTCATTTGCAGCACAAAGCTTCCTCCTGGATGAAACCAGCGCTGCTCTTCACGCTGCTTTTAAAAAGCTGCCTCGGCCTGTTTGTGTGTTCGGTTTTGGGGGGTGATGACATCGAGACGCAATCAGCCGGTTGTTGTCTTTCAGGACGGCGTTTGTTTCGCAGCTCTCTGGTGTAATCGTACCTCTGGGGTTCTCAGGCTCCGTTTCAGCCGGTCGTCCCCCGTCGTCGCCACCAGGGGGCTCCAACGCTGCACTTGATCGTTGTGAACATCACAACATGAAAAAGGGAAGTCGGACACAGCTCGTGTTCATTTACTGGAACAGGATGATTGGTTTTTATCTCCAGGTGCAGTCGAGCTCTTTGTTTGTAGTTTAAATAAAGATAGAGATCAAACACGGAAACGAAACAGAAAGAAGCTGCACAAGAACAAATAAAGTTTCCTGTGCAGCGTCTATAGGAGCTCCACTAAATGTTTCAGCGTTAAACACAACATGCCCTCGATGTGCA
>NW_007578900.1:137745-151229 GCF_000690725.1 Stegastes partitus | reverse complement strand
CAAATATATTATTATAATATGAAATATTATAATCTAATTTTATGATACATTCATATATCAGCAATTTCAGTGGGGGTTTCCACCAAAGGGATCAATAAAGTTCTATTCTATTCTCTATAATATGCTGTAATGCAATATGATGATATAATGCAATGTAATAGACTTTTGAATAATATGTAATATGATATGTTATATTTTAATCTAATATGCAATTTTATGATATATGATATGCTGTAATGTCATTTAATATAATTTAATGTAATATAATGGACTTAAATAACAATTATATTTTATAATAATATAAAATAACACGTAGTATAATAACCTAATGTGCCATGCTATGTATATGTATGATATGCTTTAATGTAATATGATGTAATGCAATAAAATAGACATTTTAATCACCAATAACAGTTATATTTTATAATATAAGACGTAATGTTATCGTGTAATATGCTACTAAATGATATGATGTGCTGTAATGTCATTTAATGTGATATAATCCAATGCAATTCCTTTAACAAATAACTTATAACAATTATATCTTATATTACAGTAACTTGTAAGCCGTCCCTGTTGTGATCTTAATTCATCAGGAGGTCATAAATGTTAAATAAACGTTAGATAAATAAACGGCCCGACCTTTCTGGACAGCACGCAGAGGAAGATGAAGATGAACATGCCCTGGAAGGCGTTGCTGATGGTGAACAGGTACGCCGTCAGGGTGGTCTCATGGAGGATGTGCAGAACTCCGAAGGTCCAGGTGGCGCCGAGGACGAACAGCAGCGCCAAGGCTCCGCGGGCACAGGACCTGGACGAGAGTTAAACACCTCAGATCAGCCTGCGAGGACGCCGGACCACGACGACGACTTTAACGTTTTAGCAGGTGGTCCTACCTGATGTTCTCATAGTGGCTGATTTCAGGCTTTTTCACAGCAGTGTGCCGGTACACCTTGTAGATGATTACCACGAACGCCAAGAGATTAACCTTTAGCGGAAACCCAGCGAAAACAAACACAATCAGATGAATATTTATCTCTGAAACAATCCCCCGCTCACTGATTTGAATTAATGCTTTTGTTTTGCGTTAATGATCTCACCAGGATGATCAGGCAGGCGGGTCCGATGAAGCTCCAGATGAAGTGGTTTTCTGTGCTCAGCCAACACCTGCAACACAAAATGGGATTTAATGGATGTTTAGTTGATGTTTTATATTAGCTTAACGTAGCTTCGTGCTAATAAAGACAACATTTCTCTTATCTAAGGACAAAAACATGTACTTAGCACACCAACAAGAGACTTTCTCAGATCCCCAAACCTTTAAAAATGATTAACTTACTTTCTGCCAACAGTCCAAACACCTTCTCTTATCTGCCTCCTGTACTTATAATCAATATCATTTGTTGAGAAACCGACGCCCGAGCTTTCCTTTTCCACTCACACTCTGTCGGTGCCGTAGTACTTGGAGCCCAGCGTGGCCGAGATGGCCACCACCACCGCCGGGCTGCCGTAGCCGAAGATGTAGAAGTTGCGGTGCAGGAAGCCTTTGTTGTAGATGACGCCCACCACGATCAGGTACAGGTGGATGCCCTCGATGCACATCCAGGCGAAGGCCGCCAGGAAGAAGTAGTGCAGCAGGCCGGCGATGACGGCGCAGAAGAGCTGCAGAGAGCAAGAGGTTTTAAAAAACACAGATTTTATACCTGCATGCTACACGTCGGTTTAATTTATGAGTTCTGGTTCTTTAAAAGTTTGGTTGATTTCCTTGGTGGCATGAAACTAGAGTCACAGTCTTTCATTTTCAAGAAAACATCAAAACAACCTGTGAGACACCATCATGTTGTTCTGTCGGACCGAGAAACTAAAATATTAAACGTAGAAGATCCAGAAGATCCAGAAATGCTGCAGATTCTTACATTTGTGCTTCATAAAATCAACCAACTACTCATTTGCTCTATAAAACATTGGAAAACGTTGGGAAACGTCCATCACAGCTCCGTAAATCTGAAGCTGGCGTCTTTTAACGCAAAGTTCTGTCTGCACAAGAACCTAAAATATGACATAATAGAAGATCCACAAATCCCAAAATATAATTTAAAAAAAATCAAGTGTTTCATGTATTAATGTCGTGAAATTGGCTCCTAGAAGAACAAGTGTTGGTTGACGTTCTTTGGAGTCATTGTTTAAGATCCTTTAAGGCACATTTAAGGGTAAAAACGGCTTCCTTAAGGGTTTTTTGAGCAGCTAACAATGTTCAGCACCTTCGTTTTTCAAGACAGACAAATAAAAACGTGACAGATTTTATACCTACATGGTGCACATCAGTCGATGTTCTTACACATTTCTAAACTTCGCCTAATTTATGAGCGTTGTTCTGGTTCTTTAAGGTTCTTTGAGGCACTTAAAGTTTGGTGGATTTATTTGGTGGCATGAAATTAGAGTCACAGTCTTTCATTTTCAAGAAAACATAAAAAAAAACCTGTGAGAAACCATCTGGTAGCATGTTGTTCTGTCTGACCAAGAACATACTATAATAGAAGATCCACAAATCTGTGCTTTAAAAATAGGTCCTGTTATCGGAAATATAATAAAAATCAAGTGTTTCATGTTTTGAAATTGGCTCCTAGAAGAACAAATGTTGGTTGAAGTTCTTTGGCGTCACTATTTAAGATCCTTTAAGGCACATTTAAGGGTAAAAACCGCTTCCTTAAAAGGTTTAACAAAGTTCAGCACCTTCACTTTTCAAGACAGACAAATAAAAACGTGACAGATTTTATACCTACATGGTACACATCAGTCGACGTTCTTACACATTTCTAAACTTCGCCTAATTTATGAGCGTTGTTCTGGTTCTTTAAGGTTCTTTAAGGCACTTAAAGTTTGGTGGATTTATTTGGTGGCATGAAATTAGAGTCACAGTCTTTCATTTTCCAGAAAACATCAAAAAAAAAACCTGTGAGAAACCATCTGGTAGCATGTTGTTCTGTCTGACCAAGAACATACTATAATAGAAGATCCACAAATCTGTGCTTTAAAAATAGGTCCTGTTATCGGAAATATAATAAAAATCAAGTGTTTCATGTTTTGAAATTGGCTCCTAGAAGAACAAATGTTGGTTGAAGTTCTTGTTTTAAGATTCTTTAAGGCACATTTAAGGGTAAAAACCGCTTCCTTAAAAGCTTTAACACTGTTCAGCACCTTCACTTTTCAAGACAGAGAACTAAAAACTTCCCAGATTGGTTGTTTCTGTCCAAACAAATGAACTAAAAGAGGATTCAAAGCGCCCACCTTGTGCGAGATCATGTTGATGCCCACCAGGAAGATGAACTCGGCCATGAACAGGCTGCAGCACAGGTTCTTGTGGATGGTGGTTCTGGTGCTCTGGATCTCGCTGAAGAACCAGAAGGTGAAGATGCACATGGACAGACAGATGAGGGAGATGATCATCCCCAGCTGGGTGATCCGGGTCAGGACGGTGTAGTGGGCCGCCAGCTGGGGACACAAATGGGAACGGGAGGTGTTTCATTCGCGGCTTCGCGGCGTTGTGGAGCCGCGATCTGCTCGGAATCACTCGACAGGTAGGAACGAGGCGACGCCGCTCACCGGGCCTGTACCGGTCCCAGCGTATCATCTATCATCGAGCTAACTTTTTGTTTTTGGCAAATGAATTCTGCGTCCTGCTCGTTGTCGAGGTGTTGGTCTGAAACTCCCAGAACGGTTCACAGTTTTTAAAAAATCGAGCACCGGCTGGGAGAAAGTTTCTGAATTTTGGGGGCTGCAACAGTCAGAGTATTTAAAAAAAAAAGAGAGACTAGTGGGTGGATTTCTCTTAGAGTTTCTTTGCCATCAAATATGTGCAGTGAGTCAGCTCGCCTCCAGAATGTGGTAGCGAACAGACGTGTGTTGGTTTCAGCAGGGAGTTGAAACGCTGCACAAGAAAGAACTCAGTAAAGTGGAAGAAAACTCCAATATATATATATATAAAAAAGAAAAGGAGCAACAATATAAACCAGCGCTTCAACACCAAACACTACCGTTAACCTCTAGAACCAGCAGAATGACGGAACAAACCCGTTTAGAGCTGATTACGGATACATGAAGGTACAAATAAAACACAAACGCTAAGAATTTATTGTGTTTTTATGTATTCGCTAATAAAAAATCCACCTTGATCCAACTCTGGAGATTCTCGATTTGTCAGACAAACTGAAAGATTAAGTGTTCCTTTATGAAGGGAGGGAAATTCTCCAACTCCATCAGAGCAATAAACCGTTTAAGACCCGCCGGATTAGCTGAGAAACGCCACGTCCAAATGATTCTTCTGGTTTTTGTTTTTTTTTTTTGTGTCTTGAGATGCATGATTTTCAGAGATGATATATAATCTGAGCACGGAAAGGGAAATATATGGTCTGATACTGTTTAGACAGTGACTGAGAAACCCCTTAAAGTAAGGGTTTTTACTGACTTTAAGGGTTTTTACTGACTTTAAGGGGTTTCACTTGCTTTAAGGGGTTTCACTTAGTTTAAGGGTAAGTAAGGGTTCGTTTTAGCATCATTTCATCATTTCATTTGTAAATTCTCAGCCGTTTAGTGTTATTTATTGCTGTAGTCTTTCATGTTGCTCAATATTTTATATCTGATAAAACTTCCACAGATAAACCATCTACAGAAAGAAATAAGGCTCAAATTACTTATAAGAAATTTGCAAATTGTGACAAATTATATCATTGTTATTATATGGTTATAGTTATTATATAATTTTTAAAAATAAGTTAAAAATTATCCTTAAAAATAAAATAAAAAAATTATAGATTATTATTTTATAATTATAATATATTTTTAAAATAATTAAAAAAATAATAATAATAATAAAATAGAATCAAAAAATATCAGAAAAAATAAATTATAAAAATTACAAAATTATTATTCTACAATTATAAATATATATATATATATATATATATATTTTTAAATAATAATAATAATAATAAATAAAATATGGTATTGTGTGAACTATACCTGGCAATAAACCTGTTTTTGATTCTGATTCTGAAATAAATAATAAAATAGACTCAAAAACTAAATTTAAAAATCTACAATTATTATGATATATATTTTTAGAATTTCTTAAATTCTTAAAAATATATATTCTGCAGGTAATTTGGAAAATAGGGCTGTTGCACTTCTGTATCCTAACACGGACTCACGTTGGCCCGGCCGGAGGACATGAGGATGGCGAAGTGTGTGAGGTGGTTGCAGGAGCAGGTGGTTGCGTTGCTGCTGACGTGCAGCGTCTTGCAGCCGTGAGTGGCCCAGCGGCCCTGCAGGCTGCCGGCTTCGTACTCCCAGAAGGCGCATTTGGTCACATCGGCTTTGGTGTCGATGGGCTTCAGGGAGGAGGAGGAAGAAGAGGAACAGAGTTAACGGCGGGTTTTATTAGTCGTTCAACAGCAATGTGTAAAACGAATTATTATTAGTGGAGCTGATACCAGAAGTTAGTGTGTTATTTAAATTTATATTAATGTGTTTTTTTCTCAAATCACTGCTTCGTTTTGCATCAGTTTGTATTATTTCTGATTTAGAATGACTCATAGTTTCAGGACTTGCTGTTAAAAATGTAAAATGCAGTAAAATAGGAGTCATGCAGTGTTTCTGCAGCACACGAATCTCAGGGATCAATAATTAGGATTGTTGTGAATATATATACATAATCTTATTATTATTTTCTTTATTTGTTTTATTCCCTTTTTGCAATGTTTGACAATTTGATTTATTTATTTCTGCTATTTCTATCTCTCTCTCTGTCAATATATTGCCTACTGTTTACACTTTCCATTATTTTTATGTTTATTCTGTGATTGTTTTGTTGTTTATTCGTGTGCTGCTGCCTTTCTCGGCCAGCTCACCCTTGTGACAGAGGATTTCGATCTCAGTGGGTCTTTTGTTTGGTTAAATAAAGGTCAAATAAAAATAAAAAATAAATGCATATGTATACATTCATATTTTTATTTCTTGTGTGTTTTTGTTGTGGAACAGCTGCACAATGCATTTCATTGTGCATGTATAAATGTGTTTGTGACAATAACAGACGTCGAATTCTTGAATAAAACAACCTGAAATGTAGTTTTAGATTTTAATAAAAATCTCTCCTATGTTCACTTTCGATTTGTATTCAGCCCAACTTGCATTTTTTATTGTTTGTAAATTTGTTTTTCGAGGATTAAAAACACGTGTGCAAAAAAATATTAATAACCGATGAAGAAAAATAAAAATAAAAGTCAGTGCATCACAAGAAATGAGTGCAGAAGGGTCTGGATCGATGTTATTGATCGAAGGCAATTTGCAGACGAATTTTCACTGCAAATTATTTATCAGTAAAACACAAACATTTAGGAATAATTCAGATAAATAAATGCCATAAATGTGATTTTAAAAAAATCTTTATTATGTTTAAATTCAATTGGATTCAGACCAACTGCATGTTTCATGTTTGTTTTAATTTAAATCAATGATACTTGTGCATGAAACAGGATCCATGTTAATTAAAAGTCAGCTTACTTGAATATTGTGGTAATAATTAAGATTCAATCAATAAATAACAAACAAAATAATAAATAAAATGTGGTTTTGTGGTTGGATTTTTTTTTTAAAACAACAAAAACAAGATTACATTCGTCTGGATTTATATTCTTCTTGTTTTCATCTCCCCTTAAATTAATGTGTGATAAAAATACTGAATAAAATAATCATCGGTACGACTTCACCTGCAAATTACCTCTAAAGAGCAACAATCAATAAAACGGAGTCTAGTTTAGAGCAGAGAATCTTTATTTATCAGTCTAATAAATATATCTGTATTATGTTTACATGCAATTAGATTTAAATGTACAAAGATTTAAAAATTCAGCCTAAATGACTAATGTGTGCAAAAACACTGAACAGGTGCAGAAAGAAGAAAAAAACCAGACTCCATGTTATTGATTGTTGCTCTTTAAAGGCAATTTGCAGAGAATTTTCGGCGCCCGACATAAATCAACACCTCCTTTGTTGGGCTTAAACCTCGAGGGCCCAACAAAACTAATGATTTCACTTTCTCATACATTTTAATTATCTTAAAATAAAATACCAGTACATTAACTTTTAGGGTTATTTATCTCATCATCTCTTCACGACTCCTCTGCTGTTTCCTCTTAAACGAAAGGTCATTGCATTAATACGCGGCGAGGAATCGTAAAATTTTGCATGAAAACTTTTTTTTGTTGCGCGGCGGCTCCTCCCAGGTGAGTTTGTTTAAATTTGACTTTAATGGAAACTCGGGCCGGTTATCGGGTTACCGCCAGACTCGACGTGGGAATAAAGACGCCGCTCAGCCTGACGAGGATTTATGTGATGAGATACGGAGGAGAGACGCCGACAAGATGCCGTTAGTTAATGAAGACGAACGACTCAAAGTTTTATCAGCGGCTTAATGTCTCCGTCGCTGGATCAGTTAGAGCCTCAGAAATCCTCAAACATCAACGATTTAACGTGATTTTATCTTGAATACTTCACAACGAAGATAAAAACTATTTCACAGACGTTTCACCTTTTAAAAACTGCAAATATTTGTTCGTTTTTGTTTGACTCTGAAATTAGCAAACCATTGCTAACAAGCTAAGTTCGTTAGCGAACTGATGCTTCTGTTGCTTTTCTTGCCTGCAGGTGGCGCAAAAGACACTTCTATTCTGCAAGTAAACGGCTGCACAAAGCATTTAGGCCCCATTAGTGACTTTATCACCAATAAATTACGCTGCGTGAAAGTTTAAAACCACACAAAAATGAACAATATAGTTTCTTACACCGACAACAGGAAAGACTCTTTGCAATAAAAACACTTCATAAATTGAGCTTATGTACCGTAAATTCCAGACGATACGCCACTACTCTCTTCCCACGCGTTGAACACTGCGGCTTAAACAACGATGCGGCTAATTTATGGATTTTTACGAGTTTTACGAATTTGCCTCGAGACCAAAGTGTGTGAGGAAGTAATTCTGAGGCTGTTCAACTCCGACACTGAAGAAGACGACTTTAGTGGTTTTAGTGCAGGAGGAAGATGAAGATAGACATCAATGACTTTTCCTGGTAGGCTGCTGTAGTTTTTATTTTCTTTACCAGCCGTGTTACAGGCACTGTTTGGAAAAAAGCTTTTATGTATTTGTGTAGGTTACCGGTATGTATTTAATTAAAAGTTAAAACATCTTTCTGTGTAAATATCTCATGTTTCAACGTGGAAACCTGCAGCTTATAGACAAGTGCGGCCTGTATATGTACAAAGCTAGTTTTCTTTTTAAAGTCAGTGGATGTGGCTTATATTCAGGTGCCTCAATAGTCCAGAAACTACAGCATTTGTGTTTTGTCTTTTGCACACACTGTAAAACACCATCGGTACATTTAGTCAAATCAACTCACCTTTCTATGAATTTTGCTTCTTTCACATTATTTTATTTTCATTTTCGGACCACTTTAGAACCCAAAAAACTTCTTATGATGTAAAATGATGAGTTGAAAGAACAGACAGCTGATTTAACTCACTAAATTTAGTTTTATAAGAAACTAAACCTGCAGGCTTTGGGTTCACGTTGGAGAGTTTAAACTCCACAGAGGCAAATTTTAACGTCAGGTTTTTCTACACATTCTGTTAGTTTTGATAATTAATTTTCATGCACGATAAAACAAACTAATTTAGTCGAATCAACTCAAATTTTGTATTTTACGTCATATAAAATATAAAACGTTTGCTAATTTCTGCTTGAAGTAAAATGTCGTGAACTTTATTTTGAACAGCTCTTTAGGACTTAGAATCGTGAACCGTTGTAACAAACAAGTTTATTCAAGTCATTAAATTGGGTTGATAAGAAATAAAACTCCTCACAGACTCTTGAGTTTGCAGACATGATGAAAACTTGCTGCGTTTCTTTAATACATGTTGAATTAAGCTCTGGTTGTTTGTTTTCATCATACCGTCACTGATAAGTGTAATCATTTCATTTTCTAGGACTAATACTTGTGTGTTTGGTTTGTTTTTATTATTATACTTTATTAATCCCACAGTGGGGAAAATTGCAGCAAACGTTTAAGAAATAAAGGATTATTCTTTTAATCTTAAGTCTGCTCTAACTCGGGATGCACGATATATCAGCGACCACATCAGTATCGGCCGATATTAGCGTTTTTTTTCCCGATATATCGGTATCGGTCCGATGAACAAATTTAGCTGATGATTGTCTAACATCAGCACCTTCGTCTCTACGTTTGATATCGCTGCTACTTCACAGATGTTTTGACTTAAATGGTCCTGGACTTAAATATGTTTTACTTTTATTATACGACAAAGAGTCTATGTGGTCTAATTTGGGCTTCTTTTGAATAGTTTCCTCACAGTGCTTACTTAAACGCATTTTCATTGCGAACAAAATTTGCATATCGACATCGGTAAAATCGGTTATCGCGATATCAGAAATCTTAATATTGGATATCGGTATCGGCCAGAAATTTGAATATCGTGCGTCACTAGTTCTAACGTTACGGAGGTGAAATTCAGCCACTTGTAGATTTAGAATTTATCAACGACAAAACCGGAAGTTCTCAAAGTTTAAAAAAAACATAGAAAATATAGACTCAAGTCCGTCTGGAACTGTCGTCTGTGGTTAGTTGATTCAACTTCTTTAGTTTATTGAACTTGTTTCCTCAAGTTCGGCTAATTTAACTCGGATGGTTTTACACTTTCCACAACTCTTCGACCTGATGATCTAAACAAAGTGCTCACATGTTTAATTAGATGTAAGAACAAACTTGAATGACTTCCAGCAGAACCAGCGACTCTTTTAAAGGCGTTCATCACCGGAGCAGCAGTGCAGCTTTTACCTTCGCGTGTCTCAGCGTGTAGGTGACGTGGTCCAGTTGGTAGACGTCGGCCGGCTTGACGGCGGCGGCGACGACTTGGGAGTTGACGGTGATCTCTCCCGTCCCGGCGTACCTGGAGTAGTCGGTGACACCCGGGTCGCCGCTGGGCTTCAGGATGTCACCGAGGCTGTCGTAGCGCACGAACACCACCGACACGCTTCCTGACGGACGAGAGACAGAGTCAGCGGGGAGTCGGAGTTACTGAGACAAGTGGATTTACATGCTCGGTTCTATCGGTCGACTGAGGAACAGAAGGTGGACTTCAGCTCGTGGTCACAGTCCTTCAGCATCACGGCTTTCTCTGATAGATTGTTTAGTTTTTGCAGAGACAGGAATTAATTAGACTTTAATGTAGAGATGTCACAAAGAATCGACCTTTTATGTAACAATATTCTATTTTCATCCATTACACTGAATACTTATGATGTTTATTCAACATTTAATATGTGCATTTTTACATTTTAGGCTTTTTTTTTTTCCTTCTTCTGCTTTAATTTCTAAGATTGAGAAATTAGATTAGGAAAAAAAGAAGTAAAGAGGTGAAACATGCATTAAAAACACAATCCAGCTGCTTTTGAATGAAGTTATTTTAGATTATTTTAACCTGGATGACTGTTTACACTCAACAAAATTAATATTATTCACTTTTTTCTGTAGCTAATGTTCGCGACACTCCCCCTTCACCCGCTCATTTGGTTTTATTCCACCTAAACTCAGGGTCTTTACCGTTTCCGTCGCCCTCTGGCCTCTGTTTGGGCGTCAGGTTGATGTGATCTCCACCCATGGACGCAGACACTCTGGCTTTAGTGTGACGAGCGTCCAAGGTGACGAGTTTTAATTCTGGCGGATCGAGGATAAGAAACACAATCGGGAACGTCAAGGACATTATCCAGAAACCTTTCAGGAGAACATCTGTGGACGCTCTGAGCCGTCTCACCCATTTCTGGAGCTTTGATTTCGATCTCGGTCGGGGTTTTGTAGTTTCCGGCCAGAGACAAGGCGCCTTCCTCCACGACGTGCAGCAGCTTGGTGATGGTGTGTTCTCGACGCTCCTCTTTCATCCGGCTCCAGGCCACCAGCTCGTCCTTCTCCACCAGGTTGCTCACCGCTTTCACCAGTTTCTGTTTGAAAAGACGTTTCGTGCACGGTGACATAGGATGTGAAGAACGACTTAATCAGAAGTGGTTTGATGTTTGTCTCTTTTGGCTTTAATCACTAAAAGTTTCTGTTTGCAGTGTGCAAGAGACAAACCCATGGAGAACTTTAGTGTAGATTTTATTATACTTTTGGCAAAATATGGTCATCCTCAGACCCAGAACTACCACTGGACTGTATGTAGTTCCATTTCCCACCCATTAAAACCAGTTCAAGGCGTAGACGCAGCTCTAAAAGTTAAACGGAAGTTACCGAAAGAGTGGCGTTGATGGCGGACGGTGGGACGGTGGAATCCTTCGAAGCGGATCGGCTCAAGGCCTCGACGTACGCGATCACCTCCACCGAGGTGAGCTCGCCGGACGTCTGCTCGGCGATTTCCTTCAGCAGAGTTTGGGGCTCGGTCAGGTTGCTCATCTGGAGGGAAGAAGCGGATTCACAAGACTTCTTTAAAATGTTAAAATACGTCCATTTTTGTTGGTTCCTGTCTTTAAAATGACCAAAGTTTGCACTAAAACATATTTATATTTCTTCGATGACGCTTGTATTTGGCTCACACATGCTGACTTTGAAGTTTCCCTACAAACAGGAAACCGGTTCATCATTCTGGTCCAACACCTGCAGGAAGGAAAAGCTCCAGCAGCAGCAGTTTAGACTCATGCACCGGTTCCAAGTGGGAAGTCTTTTTATTATTATTGATGCTTTGTATATAATAGACTTAATCTCTAAAGCAGTTTTTTGTGGGGAAAAAAAGTTCAAAAAAGCTTTATATTAATTTAAAAACAAAATCATATCAAACAAACAATTCACAGGAACATAAACAAGATAAAACCGTTGAATTATGCCGTTATACATTAACTCCAGTAATGCGGGTTATTATTGGTCAAAATGGGCAGTTAATGTTATTTAAGTTGTAATTAGAACTCAGTAATTCACATTTTAGGGATTAAACCTGACAAAACTGTTATAAAACACTAATACCAATACATATTAAGACCCTCAAGTCTTTATTAAATATGCAAAATAACCCAATTAATGTAATAACGAAGCTCGACACGACGATATTATAAATGATGGAACTAAAACCAAACATTGGTGATTTTTTATTCTTTGTTTTTGTTGTTAGCCGACACAAACAGAACTTTACGCTATTTTACGCTCTATTAAAATAAAAAAAAGCAGTTTGTGCCTGCAGATGGCGAACATCTACGTGTCCTGCTGTCGCTTTTCTTGCCTTTAGGTGGCGCAACAGAGCTGCAGGTGAACCGTGTAGCGTCTGGATCGTAGCAGCTGCTGCTCTGTGTGTTTTTATATACATCCAACAATTATATTTAAGCCTGTTTCCAATTTTATTCATTTTAATTTATTTATTTTTGAATTGGAAATGCACATTAATCAACAATCACACACATGCAGATGAACCTGCGTTCGTCTAATGCTGGTTTTATTTGTCTGATGCCTTCAAAACAATAAAAAATAATATGTGCAATAGTTGCAAAGCACATACAGATGAGGAAGCATGTCAGTCCTCTTTCTGACCAACAGAGGGCAGCGTCTTCACATCTGTTTCACCGTATTCGGATGTGAGGATTGTTACTCACATATTCCAGTGTTTTGTTGACGGCTCGCGTCACGCAGCCGGCGTTGTCATGGCAGAATTTCTGGGGATGCTCTGCAAAAAAAATACAAAACCAAAAAAAAAAAAGAAAAAGGAGCCGTCAGTCGTCGGCAGCGTTCCACCGGCGTGAAGGCCGCTACAGCAAAGTGTGAGTAAAGCTGCACGGAGACGACACCACATAACTGCCTTTGTCATCAGCCTCGCTAAAGACAAAAGACAATTTAGGATTGCAGCGTTTACTTGATGTATTGCATAATCTCTCCCCTCTCCATAAAAAAAAAAAATGTTTCAGATGGTCTCTGTGTTGTGTTGGAGGAAGTTCAAAAAATGAAAAAAGAGATGAAGAAATATGTACGCCCTTGAACGTAAGTCGCTGCGAGTGTGTGTGTGTGTGTGTGAGTGTGCTGCACCGACCTTTACATCTCACACCTCTCTCTGGATTAAAGTGCTTAGCGCCTGAAGTTGGGACGTAATCACGCTGACAGGTGCAATAGAAAGATCCATTCGTATTATGGCAGCGTGAGTTTGGGCCGCAGAGCTGTCCGGACCGGCATTCGTCAATATCTGCAGGATGCAAATGGAGAGTTCGGCTGCAGTTACAGCGAACGGAAACTCTACAAAACACAGAGTCCTGGCAGCATTTACTCCTCAAAATACTGATCTCACTTAGTCGGAGTGTGCGGCTCTTGCAGAACATTCAAACCAGAATCTAAAACCAGCTGTTGGTTGGATCATAGACTGTATAAAAGATGGACGTAGCAACCGGCCC
>NW_007578900.1:113120-136020 GCF_000690725.1 Stegastes partitus | reverse complement strand
TATTTATTACTGTAAGTGGACGTAACTCATGGGCCCTCTGCATTATAAAGCATCTACATTAACATCATAATAGACAAAAACTGATCTTTTATTATCCTTATTATATATATTTTTTATCCTCATATCATCCGTTTGTTTCCTACTTTACCCATCAGATGTGCCAACAAACGACAGATTAAAGCCTGAACATGTTCTGGAAGCTTCTGTCCGACACACAAACTGCATCTGAGCCAAAGTGCAGGTTTACACTCAGTCACTTGTTTCCTCTTTGACAGATGCATTAATGCATTAATGACCCTCCGAGTGCAGATTCTGGCGGCACAGAGCGACGCTAATCCTCCACCATGAACCTAAAATCACGCCGTGCGTCACGGCTGCAGCGACGCTCGACGGTTCCTGACACGAACATCTGTTTCCCAAAAACCAGCCGTCCATTAAAGAGGAATTATTTGGTGGGATTATTCCAGAATAACAATCACATACGTCTTAAAGCAGCTTTGCCGTAACATTTCTATCACACAGACATTTGATTTTTTTTGCGGTTTTAACGTTATTCTGGACTGATCGTGCACCCTGGTGTTGCTCGTTTGTGTTGCTTTGTGGCCTCTGTTTGATTCCTAGATTCTGTTTGAGCCTCACAGGGCAGCCGATCCGGACGCCGCCGTCGCTCCACAAAGTGCTGCTCCAGCTTTTCTGGCCGGCACCACGCCTCCCGTCGGCGCTTTATTGGAAGTGACCTGCTGAGACTTTCCGCTGTTGTGTTCTGTTGTCTGGACGTGATGAACGCTCCCCTCTTCCTCTCTGCACCTTTGTGCACCAAAAGCTGCGCGATAAGGGAAATCCTCTGCTCTGATGAGCGAGCCGAGGAAATACCTTCCAGAACACACGGGACACTCGGCACACGGGTCACAAACATGTCAGCGAACGTCCGCTTTCATGTCCACATGGCTGCTCGTCTTCAGAATCAGGGTTTGTCGTTAAAAACGCCGTTAAAATCCTGCATGAAATCACTTCTAAGTTCTGTAATTGCGTCTCCCAGTTCTGTTATTAGCAGCCGGGCCGTTTAAAAAAAAAAAAAAAAGGCCCGGTTTTAAATCTGGACCTACAGAGCGGCTTAATCCTGAACCGCATTGTTCGCTTTTTATTTGAAAATCATGCACCGCCGTGTTTGTGTTGCTCACATTTTCATTTACTTTTGTAAGCTGCACTGTGATTGTGATTCGACTCGGTCCGGAAACAAAAAGGGCTCCAGGAATTCTAAACAGCCTCCCGAACCGCAGCCCGGCTAACAATGCAGCGGCGGCCATTAAAAACGCTGCTAATAGAAGCTGCATCCAGGAGATATTATTATTTTTCTCTCCTTCCACCTCGCAGTGTTTTCTTTGTGATTAACTCTGCAATGAGTCAATTACCTGCTTTTCCAAAAGCGCCGAAAACACAAACCGAGACGAGGAAGCGGCTCCGGTGACGTACCGTCGCTCCCTTCGTTCTTTAAAAAAAGGCCAAATTGCATCATTATTAAGCGCAATTACGGGAATAAAAAATGTGTTTTCTTGCAGGTCATTTGTTTGCTTCTGCGTCTATTTTAGGATAATTGCAGATAAACGGTTCCTTTCTGATAAATGTTGAACAACCGGCTCACTGAGAACCTTTCAGAAACACATACGAGTGCAAACGTTGGTCTGAAACTTCTCCTTGAGTGATGGGAAAGCAGAATCTACAGACGCCTCCTAAACCTGCGTCCCTGTTAATGAGGTCACCTTTGCAGAAGGTGGTTCCGTCGCCGGTGTATCCGTGGTTGCAGAAGCAGGCGCTGTTGGATCCATTCAGGGCCTTGCAGGTCGCCAGCGGGTGGCAGGAGTCACAGATGTCAGAGAGGCTGCACGGGTCCATGAGACTGGAGAGCCATGCTGAAGACACACAGAGCAGAACATTAGTGATGCCAACCAGGGAAACATCTGCACATCTTCTAACAGGAACAGCTTCAGCAACAGAATCCACTCAAATACAAACACAACAACACAAGCAGCCTTGGAAATAAATATTAGACCACTGTGGGCTTTGATTTCTGTCTCTTTCTTTGCTGGAACGATGCTATAATTTCATATTAATGTTGTTATAAATAGCTGCTTTGATGGTTCCAAGCCAGTTAGCATTAGCTCGCTAGCAAGATGGCTGACGGAGCGCTTTTTTTTTTTCCTGGTCATTTTTGGTTTTAAAAAAGCAAGATTGACAAGATGCCAAGTTTTCTACTTTATTCATTTTAAAACTTTTACTTTTTTTTTTAATTTTTATTGTTAACGACTTGTTGCCTTGATTTTGGTTTAAAATGGAAAATCAAAAATGGGATTCTGCCAAACAGGGAGAAAAAAAAAAAAGCAAGCTGAGTTTCTACTTAATAAATAAATAAATAAATGAATAAATAAATATTATTATTATTGTTTTTAAAAATTCTTTTATTGAAAAAACTGAAAAAAAACAAAAACAAAAAAAGCCGAGTTTCTACTTTAAAAAATGTTACCAAAAAATTGGAAACAGGAAAAAAAAACAAAAAAACAAACAACCTGAGTTTCTACTCTAAATTAGATTTTCATTGTTAATGGACACTGAAAAAAAAAGGAAAAAAATAGGCTTGTTTTAAAAAATGTAAACATTAAAAACAGAATTACATCGAACCAAAAAACATCTCACTTTGTTAAATTAGATTTTCATTGTAAAAGGATATTGGGAAAAAGAGGGAAAATGCTCTTTTTTCTCGTATTTGGTTCAAAACAACAAATGTGATTTCACCAAACCAAGAAACAAACTGTGGTTTCCATTAACAAAGGGTGAATAAACAGGAAACATCGTCCAGTTTAAAACAACAACAACAACAACAACAAACCTGTTATCTTGATTTGTCATTTTTGCTATTTTACAGAAAACCTGATTTTACTTTAGTTCCTAAACAACCTTCTTTCTCATCCTACAGTCGTCTTCATGTCGTCATGTTTGACAGATAATACTTTACATAACCGGCACAAACTCACGGCAAGAAGAAGCTGTAATTATTAATAAAACTCTATCAGCCTTATGGAGGCCTGTTGTGTCGAAGCAGCTGGTTTAACAATAACTTCCAAAGCTGATGCACAAAAATCCACCATAAGTACTGAAAACATGTGAAAACATCAACCACAGACTCTAAGTTGAGTAGAAATGTTGCGTCAGGTCCAGCTACGCCTCCTTCACACACAATCTGAGCTAAAATATAAACCTCATCCACACCAACACACGTACAGCAGCCACCAGGCCAAACACCTGCGTGAAGAAAAGCCCACGTACCTGTCAAAAGTACGAGTTTCATTGGTGACCGGAGCAGAGACTCCATACCGGCGCTGAGCCTGGACTCTACTTCCAGCTCGACTGCGGGGGGCTGGCTGCTGCTGACGTACTGCGTTTCCTTGCATCAGGTTTCCTGTTTGCCTAAACCTGGCCCTTCCTGTGCTGATCTTTAATCTGCTCTCAGGAACAGGCAGCAGGTCCGTCCAGCCTCCGGCACGTCGGGCCTCGCTTTACCCCCGACACAAAAGCACCCCGAGCATCTTTCAGACACTTTTTATTGGCCGAACCGTAGACGCTGCGAGCCGTGTTGCTGCTCTGGAGGCCAGCGGGCCATTGTTCTCCCCAGAACCCCAACAGCAGGCCGAGTAAACAGGCCAGAACAACAGCGGCTCGGCTGAAGGACGGCCGCCTCCCTTCCGCTCACAAGTGTACACAAAACCAGCGACACATTCCAGCAGAGACCATCTCAGAGTCCTCCAGGATGAGCTCCTGACAGCCAACAAGGCTCTGAATGAGGTTTAGAACGTGAGAGAAGCCGATGGTGGAGGGCAGAGTTCGATCTATGTGGGTTTACTGGTGGTATGTTACTGGAAAGGAAAACTGAGAGGAAGGAAATGTTGGTTTTTATTCTCATCAGTCTTCAAAGTCTTACTGAAATTCATTGATTCTTTGTCCGAAGTGTTTTTCCACCATGTTGTGTTTATAAAGAGCTGCTGAAAGGCTGCAGACTGGAAGAAAGAGTCTTTAAAAACAGGAAAACAAACCATGTATAAAAATATTATAACTTATTGATGTGGATATTATCTACAGTTTGTTTATTTGTACTTTCTGTGATTTTTTGTTTTGTTATTTTCTGTAATTTAACAAAACAGGGAAAATCCAAAATTCAACAGTCACTGCTTAACTTACGTAATTTTTCTTCTTTCAAATAACAACAGATGTCTTTAAAATGGCTTTTTTCTGATTTAAAAAAGTAAAAACATTAATTTTCTTATCAAATATCCTATTACCATTTATAAAAACACAGATTAATTTTTGTTTTTTACATTAACATGCAGATCAACTGTTTCTTCCTGTGATTTTAAAAGATAGTATTTGTAATATTTAGCTTAAACAATGGTTTAAACAACATGTTACAACAATGACGTACCTTTAAAAAAAACAAACCCTAATATACATATTTTTTTTCTTCCAAATAACAACAAAAATATGTAAAAGAACAAGAGTGTCATTTTACAATCAAATGTTGTAAAAAATAAAAAACAAAACAAAAACATTCAAACCGTACTTTTAAAAACAGATTTTTAAAAAAATTTTTTTGATTCATTTATTTATTTTACATTTTTGCCCTTTTTTTGATGGTTAACATTAAAACTTGTATTATTCTTATTATTCTTATTCTTATTATTGTTATTATTATTATTATTGTTATTATTATTTTATTCAATAATATCTGTAATTTAACAAAACAGGAAAAAATCCAAGATTCAGCAGTTAAACATTTTTTACTTTTTTTATTTAGTGCTTCATTCATGTATTTTTTCTTTCAAATAACAGCAAATGTGTTAAAAACAAGTTGCTGATTAAATAAAGTAAAACTGTAATTTTCCTATTAAATGTATTGCCATTTGTAAAAATACACTATTATTATTTTTTTTACATTAACATGCAAATTAATAATAATAGTAGTTAGTAGTTTGTTTGCTTTGATGGTTAACATTAAACATTAAAACTTTTATCATTATTGTATTAGTTATTATCTGTAATTTAACAAAACAGGGAAAAGTCTGTAAAGTATCAGGTTATAATATTATTTACCATTTTTCAACCCTTAACGTACATAATACAAAATTTTCTTTCAAATAAATAAATTATTGTCGTGTAGTTTTGCACTTAAACACTGTAAAAGAATAAAGTACTATCTGTAAAAAAAAAATTTTTTTTTTTTAAGGTTAACATGCAAAATAAAAACTTCTTCCTTGTGATTTTTGTAGTTTTAAATTTAACAAAACAGTAAAAATCTGGCGTCAGAAAACAAACATTAAGAAACTGTGCATTTACACGAAACTGTAAAAAATGGTGATAATGACGGCACACGTGTAAAATAAGAAGTTTTCTTTTGGCATATTTAAACACAATCAAAGCTGTGTAATTTTACGGCCAAGCATGACGAATAATTCACCATTTTTCAGACCTTGTTAACACTTCCATTCCTGCTCCAACGGGCTCATTTTTTACAGTGCGCCGCTGCCCATTGTTGGAGCTTCCTCTAAACTCCGTCCACAGTAATTGAGGTATTGTAGAAAACGGCTTCATAAACAGAATTTTTCGAGGCTCTTTGTGCCGCGGCTACAGTTTGCGTGTGTCTTTGAAGATAAGAGATAAAGCGGCACATTTTTATTTTCGGTTCTGTGACATCTGTCATGGACTAATGATCCCATTCTTGTGGGAGGGAAGCGAGCAGGGCTGAGCTGCATTCAGCGCCAGCAGCCCACTGACCGCCACAAAACAAAGTTCTTCATCTGCGCCACCAGAAGGCCGCCGCCGCTCGCTCGCTTCACATGCAGATATTTACAGCGCTGCCTTTCAGCCACGCCCGTGAATATCAATAGTTTGTGAAAAAGGTAGAATTTAACCACAAAACAGGTGAATGCAGCTGCGAGGCGGCGACAATAGCGAGAAAGGTGAAGTGTCCATTCAGGTGTAACTGAGGTCCTTTCAGACTTCCCTCTACTTCATGGCGCACAAACACATTCACCGATGAATGGTTTCGCTCGGAAGATAAGTTCTTTGTTGACTGTATTGCAATCTGTGGAGGCGGTTTGAATTGCTTAGGCAAGGCGTTCACTTTTATTGCTGAGAACGGCAGCTGCTTTGAATGACACCATTAGAATTGCTCCTGCATTACTGTCCTGGGAAAGTGCTCGGTGAAAACCACGTCTGAATGTCTCGCTCTGACACTCCGCTAACACTGAGGAAGGAAGCGACGTTGCCTCGAACAAACCTGGACTGATTGCAGCCTTCCTCCTCCTCCTCCTCCTCCTTTTTGTCTCAGGAAATCTCTCTTTTAGCGTAAAAAGCCCACAGGAGCTTTGCTTTTGGCTGCACAATGACATTGTAGGAAAAGACACCTAAGAGAAAAGAGTGTGTGGAGGCAGTCTTGTGTGAATGTTTCCTCTCATGGATATGGAAATGCCGAGGCTACAATTGCAAAAAAAAATTTTTGCGTGGCTTTCTGTTTACGCCATTCAGCCGATATAGAGATTTGTAGCGGTGAGTGCGGTGGAGAATCTGTGTTGACACGTCTCACCCAGATCTGTTGTGATGCCGGCCTTCTGCTCGGCCACCGCGGCAGGACGCAGATGGCAGCAGCCGTCTCAGAAACCTCCTGAATATTTCAGAGACAAAGTCGTCTTCGGCCTCAGAGACGCCAGCTGCCGATGGTCCGGTACCGACAGGTGTAGGTGGAAACACCTGCAGGTCCAACAGGAGTTAAAGGGAGGGAGCTCAGTTTTTAGAAAATGAAGTCTTGTCATTTTTGTTGGTCAGCTTTTGGTCTGAGGACGATAAGAGGATCAGAAACATCCTCTCACAGAGTCGACACAGTTTCACGAAACAGGAAACCTTAAAGGTCATTTTTATCAACAAAGGTGTCGAACTAAACTTTGAGAGCAAAAACGTCCTGAGCTTAGTGAAGTGGAGAGGAGCACCTACAGGACTGCTGCAGGAGAAAGCAAACAAACAAACATGACAGTGGAACAAACTAACGGGTAAAACAGGATATGTTCAAGAAAGCCTGAGAAAGAAAATGGAAAGTTGTCTGAACAAGGAACATCTGGATGGAAACCACTGCAGGTCAATGAGAAGAAATATAATCGTAGTAGAAGTTAACAAGAGAGGCCAGAAAAACATCTCCAGCCTGGAAATACCTGAAATAATTAATATACAAGGATTAATTTTTTTTCATTCTTATTATTATTCTATTTTTTAAAAAAGTTAAAATAATTATTCATATTATTTGTATAATTTTTCAACTACAATTTTTCTTAAACCATTTACTGTTATTTTTACAGATTTTTCCTGCTTTACTGAATTACAAATGACAGTAAAATAACAATAAAAATCAGTAAATTATTACTTTCTTCAGCCCAAAACTTTAAATAATGTCCACATAAAAAGATTAAATAAAAAAAAATCTGTATTTTTCTTTTTGCAAAATGCAGTTTATTCTTTCTGATTTACATGTTGTTAACTTTGACCTTTCAGGCCGTTTACTTAATAAGAACTTTGAGAAAAAAAATCCTGCAAACAGCTGAAAGCAACAAACAAACCTTCATGTTTAACCTGTTCAGGACTTTTATTACAAAGAAGGTCTTTCAAGAAAGAATACATGCAAAATATGTTCATGTTAATGTGTTAAGTTGACGTATATTTTGGTTCCAAATGATGACAAATGTAAATAAAATATTAATACCTGTCAGCTAAACCAAATGGCCAGTGGGGTCCAAAAGACCCCAAGTTGTGGCTCAATCTAGAGAATTTAACCAGTTACAGACTGAACCTCATTAAAATCACACTTTAATGAACAGTTTAGGTTGAAATCGGCACGAACCTGTCGAGGAAAGTCACTCAGGATCGTTTCAGGGTCTCGTTTGCCTTCATGCTGTTTGTAATAAACGGAGGAAAGAAGAAGGATTCGAGGCCTTTATTGGTCACAAACACAGTTATACACGGTTTAAGTGAAACGCTTAGTGCACCTGTTCAACAATATTAAACAGATGAATAAGAATAAAACACACAAGAAATAAATATATATATAGAGAGAGACAGAGAGAAAGGGATAAAAAAAAATAAGCAAAAGTAAATAAATAACATTTTCAAACAGTGCAAAAAGAGGTAAAATAAATAAAGAAACTAATAATATTATATACATGTGTGTATATACACAAAGTGCAAAGTGAGCGGTTGGATTGTTATTGAGTCGATTGTTTGAGGTTCAGCAGGCGGAGGGCAGAAGCTCCTCCTCATCCTCTGCAGGAAACGTCTGGAAGCAACAAACACACACCTTCAGAAAACCTAGATTACACTCCGGGGCAGGACCTCCGAAGACCAAACCTCATCACAAATGGTTTTTAATCTGTGTCTTTAGGTTTGGGTAAAGTTGTGCCACCAACAAACCTGAAACTAAACTATCTCTCACATGACACTGAGAGTATTTTTATTACTAATGCAGATGTGCAGACACAAACTCATGACGTTAAATAAGAAGAATCAGAAGCTTTTTATTGCCAAGTGAGCTGCACACACAGAGAACAACAATAACAAGACAGGAATTAATACAGAAATCTAGATCTAAGAAATTCTAAATAAAATATGTAAAGAAAAGTATAAAAAGTCCTGTGAGACGAGACATAAACTTGCCTAAACCCAGTAATAAATTAGGAAACAGTTTGCACATGAAGTTGAGGAGCTGCCCATGTCCTGGTAAAGCACAGCGGTAGACCAACAGGAGTCTTTAAAGCGTGTTTGGCCATACGTGCTCGGAGGCCGCCCACGTGCTGCATTGTCGCTGCAGATGTACCGATAGCGTCCAGTGGAAAGAACAGACCTGCGGGTTCAAACGGCTTCCTGGTGGTCGGGAGTCGCGCTCAGATCTGCATCCTCTCACATCTGGACAATAGCTGGAGAGCAGCAGGCAGCGTTTCCCTCCTCGGCGATTGAGCGGCGCCCCCTGGGCATCGTAGCGCCGAACAGCGGAAACTCAAAGAGCTCCGTTTAAAGCCGAAGGGAACGCTGTACCTGTGCTGGACCTCGATGACCTACCGGAGCGATTTTAAGTTGAAACACAGCGTTAGACTCTTAAAATGAAATAAAACAGGCTGCTGCTTTTCCATACGTCTACCTCCACGGAGCACTTACACGCTAATGTTATAAATATTCAGAGGTTGAACTCTGCAGATGTGCTGCGAAACGGTCACAACTGGAAACTTCTATCCGCTGATGGTAAGCAACAGGAGAGACAAAGCCAACACGCTACTTACACGCTAACACGGCAAAGTCAGCAGTGACTCCCGGCCCGGTTAAGCTTAAGAGGTGCGTTCGAGGTCGTGCATTTCCATTTGTTAAGCCGGCGCAGCTTCTGTTCGCTAAAGTGTTTCTGGAGTCGGAGCGGGCGTCCCTGGAAATGTGTGACAGGTTAACACTTGAAACCGCTCGCTGTGATTATAAAATATAATCAGAGTTTTGTGTGCGTGATTATGAAGGACTGAATCAGGGTCGGTGCTGGTTCTGACCAACACAAAGTCCGTCAGCTGAGAGCACAACGGCAGGTCGCTGATGATGAGAAAGAAAAGAGATCAGGATGTTTAGGCGTAAAGTTTCTCCGACTGTGTTTCCGTCCTTCCTGTTCTTCTGAATGTTAAATCTCTTGACGAGAATTTCTTTAAATCTGGACTAATTTCGGAGGTCAGAGGAGGCATCAAGTGAAACCGATAAACCACAAGCATCTGGAGGGAATTTCATTACATCTGGCAGCTGTGGCTCAGGTGTAGAGCGGTTTTCCTCTGATCGTAAGGTTGGTGGTTTGATCCCCTGATGGTTCGATAAACCTGAAGTTGCTCCTGATGGCAGCAGCACCTTGCACAGCAGCTCTGTCTCCATTGGTGTATGAATGTGATCTACTCTACGTCACTTTGGATAAAAGCGTTGCTAAATGAAATTCCATCCATCTGGGCCTGGAGTCTATCCCAGCTGACTCAGGGTGAAGGCAGGTTCACCTGGACAGGTAACCAGTCTATCACAGGGCTACACTTAGAGACAGACAACCAAGCACACTCACATTCACACCTACAGACAATTTACAATCACCAATTAACCTCAACATGTTTCTGGACTGTGGGAGGAAGCCAGAGAACCTGGAGAGAACCCACACTGCACGGGGAGAACATGGAGACTCCACGGTGTCCTCACCGGGACGCGAACCGGCACAAACCACAAACATCTGGAGGGAATTTCATGACACCAACCTGCTCTCCAAAACATGTACATTCCTGTTCGACTAAAAACTACATTTTCAGTTTCATTTTGAGGGAACCATAACTCAGCGACAAACCTTTCGCCCAGAACACCACCAGGCTGTTGTTTTCTGTCCTTGTTTACTTTCAGTTTTCATGTATTTTCTGGTTCAGTTTATGAAACTTACACGTTAGATTGGTTAAGTTCTGTCAGGAAGATGACCTGATCAGAGCAGAAATGATTTGGGCTCAAATACGACCCTTTGATTACATGTTTGCAGCTTCTCCTCCATTCTCTGGGTTACCAGATGTGCTGTATGAACGACTGCAAAATGGTCCTAACTGGACTCTGGAAACTTTTATCCACTGATTCTTCCACCGGTAAGCAACAGGAGAGCCAACGCCAGTGACGAGTCCCGCCCCATCTGATACACGATTGATTGTCTGAAATAAAAGTGGCAGTAAAGCAGTTAAAACAACTGGAACAACATCTTCATTTAAAACCTATCTGTGATGTGTTACGACAGATCCAGCAGAAAGCACATTCCCGTATTATACAGTTTAGCTGCACAGGAACGCAGTGTGTGAAGACTTTGGTTGGTAAATATGTTGACGTGGATGAAGTCAAAGCTTAAAGTCACTTTGGCCTCATAACATGTGAAGAGTTCACTTGCCAAAACAGATAACTCCATTGTTGTAGATTGTCTGAAAACGTATTTGTTTGGTCGTTTGCTTGAGATAATATCAGTCAGACTGAAGCTGAGTGGATCTGAGTCAGTAGAAATGACAAAAACAGAGATAAGTTTGGTTGATGTTGTCTCAGGTAGACGATGGGTGAGTGGGTTTTCTGAAGGTTTGTGGAGATGGAGTTATCTGTTTTTGCAAATGAACTCTTTATGTTTGTTTTGGCCACAACTCAACAAGACAATTACAGCAACATTTCCCACCAACGTCTAGGAGGACAACAAAGTGAAGATGTTTTATATCCTGAAGAAGGCAGGTGGAGTTTAATTCTATACGTTTAGGGATCAAAACTGTGACTCAAGGAACCCGTCAGGAAGGTTCTTCACTTGTTGGTTGGATCGATTATTCCTTTAAAATGAACTAAACTGATTCTACAGGATGTGCGCTGCTAGTTTTAACAAATGGAAAACAAATAAATGGAGCTAAGAGTGAAGGTAAAGTGTCAGCTAATCCTGATTCTATGAGAGATTCCTGGAAGACTTTTTATATACTTACTGAACTAATCGCAATAAAGGCAATGCAACACTGTGTGCTGCAATAAAATATGAAATGAACAAATTAAACTATATATGTTATGTGCTTAAGTGCAAATGTTTTTAATTACATCCCCAGTTGTGTGAAGAGTTTCCAGCATTTAGCCATCACCACTGTGACGAAGCATCTGGTTGCATCTGGCTAATTAATGGAAAACAACGATTTCCATCCATTTATTTTTGATAATTCAGTGAACTCTATTTTTGAAAATCTAAGGAAGCAACAGAGTCAAAAACAGAAGGATGTGACATCTATGTGAACTGAACCAATCAGAAGATAATAAAACTGGTTTTTATTCTCTGTTCATTCGGTCCTTTGGGGCTTTTATTCCCCTTAGCTATGAAAAGTCTCATATAAACTGGTTTCTAAATCATATTTTCTAGTCAGAAGCACTTGTTTAGGATGTTTAGAGTGATTCAGGTGTTAAAGAAATGACAAACTGTCCACACCAGTCACCAGAGCGCCCCCTACTGTCAAACTGAGCCTCAACAATTAAAGCAGAAGGAGGAAAACATTTGGAAGTAAGAAGCTCTCCTCCATCAGCGGCTGGCCTTCGAACTAGAGCCGGATCAGGTTTTAAAGCGTGTTTTTACGGCGGTAAAAGCAGCGTTATTTGGTGTTTAATCATCCTGTCGCTAAATGAAAGCAGAGATTAATATTTGATGTCGGAGACGGAGGGAAGTAATGAATGTGTCCTTTTTAAGGGAACACAATCGACAGTCACGGCTGTTTGCACCCGAATAATTTCCTTTATGTACAAATGTACTTTATTATTATTATTTATTTGAAGTCGTTGGAGACTCGCTGCTCTTTTACGTTAACCCTTTAATTCAGAGCAGCGGTGGACGATCTCTGAGGCCGATCATCATTGTCTTTATTCATATTTGTGATATATATGAATATATGAATTTAAATTGCCATGTCTGGATTAACTCCTGAAACATTTATTTCTACAAGAAGCGCATCTTTTATCAAAGAAATATCCAGATAGATTTTTTTATCTTTTTTTTTTTTGCTATGACTAAAAATGCATCAGTTATAATTCAAAGCTGCTACTGATGACGTCATCTATTGATTAATCGATCTATAATTTTAGCGACTAGTCAGTTAATCTAAACAAATCATTTTCCTTCAAACAAGCAAAGCCATCATTTTATTTAAGTCCTTTTAATTCTGACTTATTCTGTCATTTTTACGATAAAAACAAATTTGTCCGAAGTCTAGCAACAGAAATCCAGTCGAACAAATGAAAAAGTTCAGTTTGTGTTTTAAACAAACGTGGACGTGACTTTGGTCGCTTTACATTTAACGGACATACAGCTCCGTAAGTTTGAAAGTTATAAAATCCAGATTTTAGCAGCTTGGAGGTGAATCCTGGTTCAGATGTGGTTGTTCAGAAGCTTCCAAACTGATCCCAGCAGGTCTTCTGAGCAGAAAGGTCGACTTTATTCCATTTTTACGATTCCAGACTGAATGCACTTTTTAAAATGTTTTTTCTGGTTAAAACAAAAAGCCTATTAAAACAGACATTACCTGTCAGAGCTGTGGAGAATAGCCACGCCCCTCTGTAGCAGCTTTTTAACTGGTTAGATGAGCAGGTGGGGTCTCAAATCTGATTGGCCAGTCTGAACTGGGAATGCAGCCCCACTTCCTGGTATAGATGTACTGAAAGGAACCCAGCAGTGGTCTGTTCAGAACAATGCGAACTGCTGGAAATAAAAAAGTCTTTCCTTTGATGTTTTTCCAGCGAAGTGTTTGTCCTCCACATGCACCACCTCCCAGCCTGCACCAGTAAGTACCACCAGTCTCCTTCAGTCACTGCTTCATCCTTGTTCTGCTGAAACATGTGGACCAGAACGGTTTTATTGAGAGTTGGGCTGCTTTAGAATACAGTTGATGTGAGCACAGGGAGCAGGAGAGAAGCTCTGAATGCTGCTGGTATAAAACATCTAAACTCTGCTCAGTTTAATCGTAGCTCTGTGATGACCTGAAGTACTCGGATACTTTTACTGAATCGAGTCGGACTCTGTGGTGCTTCCATTTTCTAAAACTACAGCTGAACGATGACTGTCGATTAAAAACATTAACGTCGGTATATTTTCAGCATCATCGTTAGTAAAATAGTTAATTAATATTGTTGTATAATTTTTATCTGATAGCATGATTTTTAAAAAAACTCCTGTGTGAATGACGGTGTGTATGTTAGATGGTTTTTGTGAGAGCATGTGTGCGTTTATGTGAAAATAATATTTAACATTTAGACAAAATTTGTTCAATTTTGAGATTTTAGGACATTTTACTTCCAGATAAGTTGAAAGAAAACATTAAAAACACACATTTAGAGGTTCATTTTGCTTTGTTTATTACAGTTCATGCTAATTTATATTTTAAAAAATATTTATTTTCAGTAGTTCCACTTTTTATTGCTTATATTAGTGGCTAACCACATCAGGGCTGTTGGTGATATGATTCTATAGTCTGTGCTGCTAATTTACAGGTTTTTAGACATGCAATGGGGAAAAAATATTTTAAAATTGTTCACAATTTACTGAGATGATGCAGAGTTTCTAAAGCATGCTATAGTGTTTGTTAGTTCCAGTAGTTTGGATGTTTGAGAATAAAATGTCAGATTATTGTTAAAGAAAACCGAAGCAGCTTGTTGGCTTTTTTTTGAAATTCACAAAATTGTAATCATGTTGTAATGACGTTTATTCTCTTTCTGATAAACTCAAGAAGAGCTTATTTGTATAAAATCCATTGTAGTGGTTTGAGGTCGTGTCATCAGCGTCTGAAACTAAATCTGAAGCCTTGAATATTTTGTACATCTGAGTGTTGGAGGTATAATCTGGCCAAGGAGGTGTTAGATGCAGAGGTTACAGGGACAGTAAAGGCTTTGTGGTTGTTTGATGCTAACTGGGCCAGAATATACCCAGAGAATAAACCAGGCTAGCCCACTTTAGCCCTGAACATAGCCTGAACAGGGGGTATTTTTTGGATTCTTGTCCCTAAAGTGCAGCTCTACTGGTGCCATCAGCCATTTTTAGTTTGCAGCGTTTACTGATCTCTGCATTAAATGCTCCCAAACTTTAGATGATCGTGGGTTTTATTATTTATATCTGCAGCTTGTTTTCTGCAGCAATCCAAACACAGTTCTGTCTAAAATCACGACGCCGATCGTGTTGATGGTGTACCGGCCCTAAACCGCTGACCGGCTGCACTTCCTCAGATCTTCAGGCTGTGAAACCGGTCGGACGAAGGCTTGTCGGGAAGCATAACGAGCAGATCCAGTTACTCCTTTGTGAGTTTGACTGAGATAAACAAACAATTTACATCAAAGCTCTGCCTGTAAAAGCCATAATTATACAAATTCATGCAATGTGATCATTTATATTCAAACTTCTCACATCTCTAGATGCAAAAAAAGCCCCGATTCTACTGTTTTTCTAACGCGCCATAAACAAGTGTGATCTGCAGTCAGAAGCTTTAAAGGAGTGAAAACTGCCAAAAATACGCCTCACAGCATGATGGCACCAAGGTGAAGAGTTCTTTTTTTATTTCTTATTTTATTGCACTATTGGAAAACCAAAATACTGAGATGAAATGTGTGCATAGCCATACATATATGAAACAGACTTTGTTCCAATTCTGCATCCGGACTTGAATTGAGGGGGGAGGAAAAAAAAAAAAAAGGAGCAATTTCTCCAAAGATGGGGCGCAATTTACAAATGAATTTCCTTCACGCTCGACTGCCTCATAAAAGCATTTGTCCTGACTCAGATTGAACACAGTCCAATGATCCTATCCATATTCCCGACTTCTTTACAAGACAATGTTTTCCATTTTCTCAAACACAGAAGTCTGAAATTTCCATGTTCTCAGGTGCAACAAGTGTTACTGATTGGGCTTTTTTTTCCTGCCGCCACCAACCTCTTGTTAGGTCACTGACTGGAACAAAGTGACACTGGAAGGAGCTTGTGCTCTTTCAAGGATAAAGGGGATCCTATTGAGGTGACAAAGCTTTACGCCGCCACTTTTCACTCCTGCACAAAACACAACCATCAGCATTGCTTCTTCTTCTTTTTTTTTTTGTCTTTTAACAGGACGCTCGTATTGTTAGTTAAATATTTCCCCCACGTTCTGCAGAAACTTTCCCACTCGTGACCTCATACGGCTGCCATTCAACACTCCCGAAATTACTGCATGTTATGATGTTAAAAAGTGCATTGATACGTCCTGGCATGATGTGTTCTAACCTTTGGTGCAATTGATTTATGCAAAGCTAAAGGTGAAGCCATTAGTTTCTCGTACGAGATCCCTCTGTGAGGCCGAATCTGAATTTATAAAATTTCAAGGAGGTCTGATAATTTAATTTGGAGTGCCCTTTTATAGGTTAGGTCACCTGCAGCGCGCCTCGCAAATTGAATAAAGAACAGTAATAGAAAACAGGATGTCAGGTGGGCTCCCTGCTTATAAAATCATTAACAACAGTACGTCTTTTCTCATAAAGGAGCCCATTTATTTTGAGCAGGAAATGTTATGAAAGTGTAGGGAGCAACTCAATTTATTTTTCATTAGGAATTAACTCGGGAGAATCACTGAGAGGGTTAATAGCTGCACATGTACATCGGCGGCGGCGGCTAATAGGTTTGAGGAAAGCCTGTTCAAGGGACGGCCGTGCACTTTTCAAACACCGCCCTCGTTTAATGGTAATATTTGGTGCCGGCGGCATTAATGATGTTAGTGTTTTATGTGCTTGTTGTTCACATGGTGTAATCTTTTATTCTTAAAATATTGCTGCCTAAAGTTGCAGCTTCTTTATCTTCTGTAATGTGATGTGTGTTGTGGAGTAAAACTTATAAAAGCTTTGCTGTAATCGTGGATGTGTTTCTGCTGCACCAGGAGGTGGAGCATCGTGACAGTAAACCACAGCGCCGCCACATTCTTTGGGTTTATCTGATGAAACACTAGTCCAGGGGTCGGTAACCCTCTGCCGTGGCTCCGTGTGGCTTTAATGAGCATTTCATTTAAATGTATTTTATTTTAGTTTGTTGGTTTTTAAAATGTAATTCTAAATTCAAAGATTATGGTGATTTTGTAACATTGAAATAAAACATGTTTAACAACCAGCCCACCACCCACCGGCACGCACAGTGTTGCCAATTTGGTGACTTTCTTGCTAAAACTGATGATTTTCCAAAACCTCTTGGCTAGTTTTTTTTTGGTCAAAAGCGACTACAGACAAATCTAGCGGCTCTTTCTGGTGTTTTGGAGACTCAGATGTGAAAACACGTATCATTCTTCAGTTACTGTCCTCAGCGACCTGCAGTGCTGCTGTGATCTCACAGGCGGTCAGCAGTCTGGTCAGCAGTCCCAGCTGCAGTCAGCAGGACAACCACATTTTGACTTTGCTACAGGTGGATAATTTTAGTTTGGCTTTTTATTTCATATATACAAGGAGGACTCAAATAGACATTGAGCTTTTTTTTTTTTTTTAAAGTAACCTTTAACCCAGCGTCTTCAAAATGTTTTCGTTGCAGAAATAATTTTTTGTTTTCTCTGTAGCAGTTCATTGATTTCATGAATGCAATACTATAGTTTTTTATGCATAGCATAATGGTAAATAAAAAGACATATGCAGTGTTATCTTCATTTTAGATGTCAAATGGGTTTTGTGGCTCCTGGTGTTTTCTTTTCCGTGGGAAACGAGTCCCCTGCATTAGTTGTTCACCAGCTAACAGCCAGCTCTAGGCGGAGAGCGTGGCCAAATCGAATATGATTGGATGGATTTATTGGGCGGGGCTAGTCGTTAAAATTATTTTGCGTACTTTTTTATACATATTTTTTGCATGGAACCATAAATGCACAGTCATCCCAGAGACGCATGAATTTATTTTGCATATTGTGAGATTTCTATTCAATCAGAAGTCTGTTTAGATCAAATTATTGATTCCAAACGTTACAGCAGCTAGATGCTAACGAAGGCTAGCAGGAAACACGATAAAAATAAAGACATAATAAGGACTTTGTGCGACTTTTATGTGCACAGATATGGCTCATACTCCCAGAACGTGGCGTCCACTTGGAGTGTGAAGCTACATGATGCTAGCAGAGTTAGAAACTGGGCAGAGACACAAGTGTTCTGGTACATCGTGGACGCTCAGTTAACCTTCTGATGTCTCTGCTTGGGTCAGTGAAGTGGCCAGAATGTGGCTTTAACCATCTGTGTATGAGGAGAACTTGGTCAGCGGCACGTACGCTGGAAAAAAGAACATTTAAGATAGAAGGAAGGAGATGAGCCTTTATGAATCAGACATGATAGATTTGCAGTGTTTCGGCAGCAGCAGTGCAAAATGTAGAAACAGGAAATAAGTAGTGATTGTTTCATGTGTGGATGTGCAGATGTTGATTCGTCTGGATGTAGAAAATAATAACGTACATATTAATGCTAATGCACAGATTTTTGTATATGTAGAATACCAGATATAGATTCTTTTTTTAATCTTCTTCCACATTTCAGGCCCACAAACAGCATCAGCATCCTTCTCAGTCGACTAGAGTTATTTATATTTACGTCTTTTTTCTAATTTGCAGTCGTTGTTTTTTGGCTGCTTTCGTTGTGTTTCTCTTCGTCTTACTTTGTGAAGCACCCTGACATGATGTGTGCTCTGTAAATTTAATTAAATTTACCTGAATTATGAGCAATAAAACGACTTTAAATGTTTTGCATTTGTCAAATAAACAACAAATGTTATATATATATATATATATATACATTTTAATATTTAAACCCTAAATTATGTTTTGTTTCCCCATGAAAAAATATTATTGCCAACATTGATATAAGTAAGATATATATATATATGATTTTGATGTTGTCCAGGATGCCTAATTGTATTATTGCTATTGCTAAATTATGGACCTAATTAATAACAACAAGGAGCTGATAATAATTATGAGAAGATTAGTTATTTCTTTATATGTAAAAGAGCACGGTGAACCGTATATGATTCCTCATCTGGATGCAGCTTTTGGCTTCATTCTGCTTGTGAAGGTTTTCTGAAAGAAGCCAAAATAATGAAGCAAGAATTTTCCCTCCTCAGTAAATTAAACGATTAAACCTCCAGCAAAATGAATGACAGAATAGAATAAGAGCGATAAAAGAAAAGAGGAACCATAAAATATCTGTATTTGTGGATGATGTTAACCTCTCCATCGTCTGTCGTTCCAGCAGTTTAAATTAGAACCATTTACAGATTAAATAAACTCTGTGGAGGTGATGAGATCCAGTCAGCTGCACATCTAGAGGGTTTCTGAAGATCACACCCTCAAGAACACAATTATTAATATCAAATTATTGGAAAAAGTCACGATAACAACAAAGAATGACTTGAGAAGATGGACTGAATCAGTAAAAATGAATATTATAGCAAGATTGAACAAATCTGCTCTCATTGTTCCACATTCAGACCCTCGTTCCTGAAAGATTAAATCAATTTCTGTTGCAAAATTTAAAAAAACAAACATTAAGGATTTAAACTCTGTTAGTGCAACGGAAAGTCATGATAGTTGTTGAAAATGGATCAGAATCCACGTGTGCATGTACCTTAGGACCTCAGCAACACAATTATTTAGATCAGAGTATTGGAAATAACAGCAAAGAATGACTTGAAAAGATGGATTGAATCAGTAAAAATTAACGTTATACCAAGATTGAGCAAATCTGCTCTCACTGTTCCACATTTAAACCCTCATTCTTGAAAGATTAAATCAGTTTGTGTTGCAAAATTTTAAAAAAAATGAACAGCTTTTAAGATTTAAACTCTCTATTAGTGCAACAGAAAATCATGGCTGTGGTTGAAAATGGATCAAAATCCATGCGTGCATGTACCTTTGGACCTCAAGAACAAAATTATTTAGATCAAATTATTGGAAAAAGTCACAATAACAACAACGAATGACTTGAGAAGATGGATTGATTAAGTAAAAATTAACATTATACTGAGTTTTACCAAATCTGCTCTCGTTGTTCCACATTCAGACGCTTGTTGTTTGTTAATTAAATCAATTTCTGTTGCAAAATTAAAAACAATAAACAAACATTTAGGATTCAAACTGTATAAGCGCAACAGAAAATCATGATTGTTGTTGAAAATGCATCAAAATCCACGCATGCAGGTACCTTTGGACCTCAAGAACAAAATTATTTAGATCAAATTATTGGAAAAAGTCACAATAACAACAAAGGATGACTTGAGAAGATGGATTGAATGCGTAAAAATTAATATTTTAGCAAGATTTACTAAATCTGCTCTCATTGTTCCACATTCAGACGCTTGTTCTTTGATAATTAAATCAATTTCTGTTGCAAAATAAAAAAAAATAAACAACATTTAGGATTTAAACTCATGTAGTGCAACGGAAAATCTCGATTGTGGTTGAAAATGGATCAGAATCCATATGTGCACGTACCTTTGGACCTCTAAAATAAGGGAAACTTGAGATCAGTGTTGCTTAGAAATAAGGAAAAAAATATTTATCTCAATGTCCAGTTAATTAAAATAGCAAGTATTTGTACTGATGTAATAATTCATATCATTTAAAGGGATGCTGTAGTGAATTTTTTCTGGATTCTGAGCCAGAATTACGTCCACAAATCTCAGACCGACGACGATATAATTCGTATTTATTGCGGCGTTGTGCCTGTCACTCATCCCCTTTGTGTAAACTGTTTATTATGCTAAATTGATTGAGTAAAAATATGTTAGACTCTAAAAGGAGGGCGGATAAGAGGCAGCCTGCACCCCCCACACCGGGCCCATGCTGGCGGCTTTGTTTGGGTCATATCAGAATAATGCAGCAAGTAGCCGAAATCCTCTCGGTGCTGAACAGACTTCCACAGAGCTCCTGGTGCTCTCAGCAGGACTCAGACCGGCTGCCGCAGGAGGTAGAAAACCCTGCCTAATCCCCTCAGTGCTTTTACAAATATCTATATTTCCTCGCCGAGGAGATCTGAAGATTACTGCTGCAGCTCTTGTATCTGCGGACAATGAGTGATTATTGTACCCACACGGTGGGTTTTCATCGGCACAGCGTCCATTTTATGGTTCAGACGGCGCTCCTGCCATGGATCCGTGGAGCGGAGTACAGTGAGTCGGCCTCGGCGTTCAAACCGCCGAGCCGAGGAGCGGGAAAAAAACGTGGTTAGAACAGCAGGTGGAGTCGAGTTTGACTTTGACGAGGCTCAGGTTGGGATAACCGGGTCGGTGCGTCTCCACGACAGCAGGCCTTGTGGGGTTTTCTGGTTACCAAAAGTGGCCCAACGAAGGACAAACGGGTTGCCGTAGGTGTCCGCGAATCACCGATGCGTTGGAGCGAAGGCCGGTCCGAGATTCTGCAGCAGGAAAACCTTAACGCTGCTGTCAGAACACACGGATGTCCACGTCGATTCCCTGAACGCACCTTCGATAAGCAGCAGTGTTAGGTAGGAGCTGTGGGAGGAGGAGGTGTCCTGGTCTGCAGGGCGTCCACGGGAACTTCTCAAATCCAGTAAAAATATAGAAACAAAAAACACCAAGAGTTCTGTTGAGCTGCTGCAGGAAATCAGAAAGTTAAGGAATCACATATCAAACATGTCCTTTGCTTGTTTTATTCTCATGTGATGAGCAGGACGAATAACGGTTACCTTAAAGCTCCACAACAGTCCGGTTTGTGTTTGTGTTCTGATGTAGTTGTTCTTTAAGTAGACGAACGTTCAGCTTTAACAAAACGTTTACTGGGAGCAAGTCTGGTCAAGTTCAAAACTGATGAATTGATCGATATGTGCAAGATAGTTTTTTTTCCATTTGAGGAATTTGGACCATCTGAACTGGTACTTGTGGATATTTTTGGTTTATTTTTAGTTTTTTGACTGTTTCTTGAACGTTCTGTGGGATTAACAAAGGCTCATCGTATCATAGAAGCTCCACACAGACGCCTCAGATTAGTTCAGCTGCAAACAAACAGACTTTGTCCAAAATAATAGTAATAAAAAACCCAAACTAGCCAATAATACTCCCAGAGAATGCACATTTTATGCAGTCCACGTCCTCGTAAATGAAATTCAGTTTGCAAACAAACGCGTTACAGACTTTTTCCAAACAATAAAAAATCTAAACATAAAGCACAATAACTCACAGCATGTACTTTACCTTCTTACAGCCTTTTTATGCTCCAGATTACATTCTTTTCTCCAAATGCAGCCATGAAATCATCAAGTTTTATGACTTTTGTGTTGTTTTCTAAAGCGTATTTGTTGCTCTGTGGTTGTTTCTGTACCTGTATGGTGAGCCGCAAGCAACTCTGGCATCGTTACTAAAAAAATAAATTAACTAAATTAAACTAAACGTATAAATAATTGCCGCTCTTCTTAATCAGACACTCAGGTTGCTCGTCGTGTTTCCTGGATTAACTTCAGATCAGAGAATCCGTCAGCGTGCAGCAGCGCTCGCAGGAAACGCAGCAAAGTTTAAACATCTCGTTAAACAGTTTCCTTTCCTCTAAACTGAAGACGCCTCAGTAGCGGCAGCAGGATGCATTCTGGGGAAAGCACTGATGCTGCGGAGGATGTTCGGGGGAAACTTTAGTTTGCTGCACAACACGCGCGCCCTCGTTAGCGGCGGCAGTGTTTCCCCTCATGGCCTCCTGCAGCCGGATTCCTGCATCGCTGCACGAACACCAAGAGTTTGAGGAACACAACGAAGAGTTCACGGTGTCGACTCGACCTCCTCGTTCCCCAAATCTCCACTCAATCAGGCGTTTTTGGGTTTTTTTTGTATTTTTTGTGGGACGCGCTGGAAGAAAACAAGCCTGAAATATGTATGTTTGTGAAAGTTTTAAACCTTTTTCCCGTCAGCAGAGCGAGGCTGGTTTTATGAGGCAGCGCTGTGACCTGAAGTCAGCGAGAAGTAAACAAAGTTGTTTAAAATAGTTCCTGCACTGTGAGAGACTCCAGATTATAGCGCGATACAAGCTGGGATTTTAAGAGATCGAGAATTAAAAGAAACATTTCTAACATGGAAACCCAGGATTTCGATATTAAGGAATTTTTCCCCAAAATATGCACAAAATAAAACATTGTACAGCTTAAAAATGAACCAGTTAATAGATAATTTCTAAATGATCAGGAAACTGTTTTGCAGCTTCTTGTTGCTAACATTCACTCAGACGCCTACACAACTGCAGTAAACTCGTTTTTCTGGTTTTATTTCTAATGATAATCTCAATAAATGAAGAATATTGACAATAATGCA
>NW_007578900.1:104478-111738 GCF_000690725.1 Stegastes partitus | reverse complement strand
CACATTGCAACTGTCCAAAAAACTTTGACACCAAAATGTGTGTGGACCAGTGTGATGATTAGACGCTGGAGTCAGATGTTGATGGATAAATCTACGTGTGCTGTGGAGATTTATACCAACAAATATGACATTTATTGATGATAATATAAGAAATAAACGTATATATGTTTAAATAGTTGGTTACCTGCAGCCCTGATGACTTTACAGTGACAGACCCGATCACTTCCTTTATTTACTCTTAATAGCACATGGAGGCTGACGGGCTCATACATAATGCCGCCGCTTATTTCCCCTGCTGCTGCAGATGTTGGAGGGAGGGGGGGGGAAGAAGAAAAAAAACACCCTGCATTAAAACAGACAGATGTTTTACAGCCTGTCATCTGCATACATCAGGACACCATTCTTTTATGTGTTTCTTCATTATTCTGCAGCGTAAGCTGCGGCGATGGCGTCATCCGTATGGGTTATTCATGCAGGTTGTGTATTAATTAGAGCGGCGCCTCTCTGGTGTGTTTCATTAGGGCCGCCTCCCCCCGTTTGAAGTGTTTCTTTACCAGCAGAGGATGCTCATGGCATTAGAACCGAGCCTGAAGAAGAAGAAGACGAAGAGGAGCCTCTCTCCCTGGAAGTTCGGCCACCAGGGAGGTTCTGCTAATAAGTTCCCCGGGCTAACCTCGGCTCAGCCCCGCCGTACACAACCCAGCTAAAGACGCTAAAGTTGTAAAAATATTCCGCTGCGGAGTTTTAAAAATTAAGCATTTTGTGTCGTGAAGTATAAAATAAAGGAGCCAAATAGAAGTGACCGGAGTGGACGAGGATTAAGCCTCAGTGAAGGTTGAGCCACAAGAAAAAAAAAATGGAAATGAGAGGCAATTATAACAATTTCTAATATTGCCATTATTACGCGGTGACCCTTGGATTCACAGGCTTTGGTTAAAGGTGAACGGGCTTTTATTTTTCTCTCTGTGTGGAAAAAAAAAGGGGGAACTTGTCTCCAATTTGACCTCTCAGAAGAAGAAGAAGAAGTGCTTTGTGTGCTCACTTTACTGTTATTTTTTTTTCCCGACTGTCCAGGAACAGTCGCCCCCAATCTGCCCCGCCGCCGACACACTAGAGGGCTTTTACAGGCTTCTGTGATTTCTGGGGGGAATCTGAAGTGTCCAGTGTGAGAGAGCCGCTGAGAGCCGTCATTAATGTGATTTCTGTTCTGCTGCCAGGAAGAAGGAGAAGAAGAAGAAGAAGTTGCCTTAATCACAGCTTTCATTCAAATATTATTGTCTACTGTCTCCTTGTGCTGTTCTCAATATCAAATATGATCAATTTAACCTGGACAAAAGGATGGATGAGTTTATTTACAGCTTTTCGGTCGAGACTATCTGCTCACCTTTTAGTTTTTAACACTGATTTGCAGGAAATGGTGCAAACTCTTATTTTTACGGCCCTTGTCGTTGTTCTTTTTGCCCAGATGAGGGCTTCACTTCCAATTTGTTCCACACATGCAGTGAAAATCCCGACATATCTTTGCGTTTTAAACATTTCGTGACAGCAGTGGAAATAATCCCGGTTCTGACTAGAAGTGGACCCCGTTCGTCTTTCCTCTGCACAGCCGACTGCCTTTTTCCGGCCTCCTCCTTTGTTCCCGTCCTTCCTGCTCGGTGCGTTTCAGTGAGAGTGATGCCTGTTGACACGTATTTGGACAGGCCAGAGCCTCTTCCATCGCCGCTAACGTGTCCACGCTTGTGAAGTTATCACCTCCAGCAGATCAAAGAGGCTTGGCACATTATTTATGCATTGCTGAAAGGTGAGGTATTCAGTTGAAGTCGGGCAGCAAAGCATAGCTGCCCCCGTTTTCTTTTCTTTCTTTTTCTGGAGTAATGATTTCCTCTTGATTGAGCGCTCCGAGTCAAACACAGAGATTTCTGTTCTTTCTGAGCCTTTTTTTTTTTCTCCTTCTGCAGATTCTGAGACACAAAACCCTGAGAAAACGTATCTGAAACAGTCAGAAAATGCTGCATTTAAAGGTGATCACAGAGCAGCAGACCTGCTGCTGTTCTGTTTGTCCTGATTGTCTCCAAACACTGTCACTGTTCTGTTTGTCCAGCCAGCCACAACATTAAAACCACTGACGGCTGAATTCACTCCTCATGGCGTCCATGTGGGTTTATTTTAAAATTATTCCACAAATTACAGTAAATCACAGTGAAAACTATGTGTTGGTATCTGACAGAGGCTCCTTGTTTTGTAAATGTCCTGATGATGTGAAATAAAACCACAGAAAGTGTTAATTTGCATATAAACCATTAAAATAATTACAGACCAAACTGTACATACAAAAATCAGTATTTTTATAAATGGTAATCTGACCATAAAATTACACTATTTTTACTATATTTAAATCAGCAAAAAATTTACATTATTTTACAGATATTTGCTAGTATTTGAGGGAGAAAAAAACATGTATATTAAAGAAATAAAAATAATCATAGAAAAAAATTAAATGAATTATTATAGATTTTTTTCTGTTTTGTTAAAATGTAGTTAATATTTAGCTAAAATCACAGAAAATTAAATGTTATTTTGCATGTTGACCATAAAAAACAACCTAAAACTGTAAATAATGTCCAACAATCATAATTTTTTATAAATAGTTAATTTATTCTATTTCAATGTGACTGTAAAATTTAAATATTTTACAATATTTTAATCATCAAAAATTTAATTATTTTAGTTATTTGCTTTTGAGAGAAAAAAAATACTATATTAATATAGAAAAGAAAAAATACAGATTTTAGCTGTGTTGTTAAATTAAAGGTAACATCAAGTTCAAGTCCAAAAAAAAGTTTTTTAAAAAAGTGTAAAAAAATTCCATGATAACTACTTTAAAAAGGCCAAAAGTGTAAATAAATCAGTATTTTCATAAATAGTTAATTGATTCTGTTACAATGTGTGACTGTAAAATGACACTAGTTTGAATTACTAAAAATTACTCCAAAAAAATTTAAAGGGAAAAAAAAGGTAAATTTAAAAAATTTTTACAATCACAAATTGTCCCTTTATGTGAGGTCGCTACATTTCACTGTATTTAAATCATCAAAAAAAAATTATTTTACATATATTTGCCTCTATTTTAACAATAAATAATATGCGTTTTAAAGAGTAAATAAAACAGTAAATATGTTTTGAACCTACCAACAGATCACATTTTGTTTTTTTTTGTAATGCGTGACTGTTAAATTACTGTTTCACTGTAATTAAATTAAAGTATTATTTATCATCATTTTCACAGTTTTTACAGTTTTTGAACACGACAGTATTCCACTAGTTTATCACTTCTTTTTGGCACCTTTGCAGCCACATTTTCAGTTTTTTATTTAACCTTTTCTTTTTTGAATTATTATTTTTTTTTAGCTCACCATGACTCATACCTCCCACCTGGACGTTGTTTCCTCCTCCAGGTGTCCCCCCAGCAGGACAACTCACCTGGTCGCACCACAAAGTCGCACCACTTTTGGCGCCCAAAGATCCGCCGCCAGCATCGACCTCAGAGCACGAGGAGCAGGAAACACCCCAGGACGGGTGATTTAACGTTGCGGCTAATCTGTGCAGCCAAACAGAAAAAAAATAAAAACTTCCCACGTTGTTCTGGTTTCACGGGACTGGAGGAGAAACGAACTGTGACACGAACACACCGGCCCGACTCAGAGGTTACGTCCCCGCACGCTGAAGCAGGAAGCGCAGCGCCGAGCCCGAGGCGAGTCTTTTGCTGCTGTTTACCGCGAGGCCTTAGGCAACAGCCTCGGCCGGCACGCCGCAGCGCTGCAGCTACTCTCTGAGTGTCTTCACTTATTGATCAGCCTCACCAGTTGCGTCATCCGCTTTCTGATCTGACTCCGCAAGAATTAAGAGGTTCTGTTTGTCTCAGCGTTTGGGGGGAACGTGTGCGACTTTAAACAAATGCTCCTGGAAGCAGATTTAAAGCAACTGGCTGGCTGAGGACGGCTTCCTCTCAAAGGTCATGCAGGATAAATGGGGGAGTGGGAGGAGGTACACCTCGTCACTTTTTGAAGGACTAAGTGTTCTGCTCTGAAATAGACCGCTGGGAGACTCGAATGACTCAAAAGGCTATATCAGCGAGCACTTGTGGTCGGCGTTATTTATTTATTAATTTGAGGCCTGTCTACTGACACATCTGAGTGGTCTAATTGCTGCGAATTGACACCGGTTACTGTCCATAATGGGAGCTGGGGAGTCTTTCCTAACCGCAGTTCATTCAGCCGCCCCTCGCTGCAACTTAACTGCCCTTAAAATGTCTGATTGCAACACGGGAGCTGTGGGGCGAGACAGGATTATCAGTCTTTGTTGTGTGACTGTGTCTATTATCCTGACCTCTATTCACAGCGGGCCCTCAGGAGTGTCGCTTCCAGCCACACAGCAAACTACCCCGTCCCCGACAAACAACAAGTGAACCAGAGATCTTCAGCCCCCCCTTCGTCCCAAAGCACCAGACACATACAGCCCCGGCACCGGGCCCCCGGCTCCCCCGCTGTAGGTAAGGGCTATCAGATCCCTATTGATTTAATAAAGATAAATCGGAGGGGCTTCCTCTGCGCGTTATTGCTGCGGGACGCGATGGATTGTTTGTGTTGACTGCTGATATTGTCACCTAGTTACCCAAGTTCGTTACCGGCAAAGAGGCGCTCGCTGCATCTGCTAACGGGCCGACGAAACTCAACTGAACTGGGTTGTTTTTGCGCGTGCGTGTGAAGAGCACCTTGGTGTTGTTGCAGAAAAATGCTAGCATTCATTTAGCAGGTATGTTTTGCTTTTCCTCGTATTTATCTTCTGATCATCGAGAACGAAACTGAAAATGAAATTTGAGTTTAAATCACACACAGCAGGAGGTTGATGCAACTTTATTATGTCAACACAGCCCTTCAAAGTAATGTTTGCAACTTAAAACGTTTATATAAATAATTATATTGCAGCAGTATTTATTTATTTCATTTTTTTGCAATTTAAAAAGACATTTTTGGCCGTTTTTATTGTTTTATTTCCATCCATTGATGCTTTTTTATATTGAGTTTTGACAGTTTTGCTTTTGGGAAACACTTGATGAAACATTTCTGCTGCAAATGTTTGATTTAGTTAAATTATAGCTTCACATTTTTACATGCATATTTAGAAAGTGCACGTGCAAATGTGCAATCAGGCGATAAATCTGTGTTTATATCGCGGAAACAGATTCTGTTTTGTTTAATAAGGTGTAAAAAAGCTTGCATAGGGTTTTAATATTAATAGCAGGAAAACATCTATAAATAATAATAATCATTAAAATGCATCCTGAAGCGAAAAGTTTGATTTTATTGTAAATATTTTTGCACCGTTTTGCAAAACTCTGTTGATTTTGATATCAAAACGAGCACTTCCTGCCTTTTAAAGCAGCATTTATTTTATTAATTTCCTGCCTGAGCGTCGGGTTGCTATGCAGAAAAAAGAAACCGTCTTTTTCTGCGCGTGCCAATGAGCGGCATCAGAACGGCGACGAGCACAAAGATCCTCCCTCGCTGCTCCCTGAGGTTTGTAGGTTGAGCTCCGGCTCTGGCACGAAGGCTCCACAGCAGCTCCACAAGCACATTAAGGCTCAACTGATTAATTCATCATGTTTATTTTCACGGCGGATGACATTTCGTCTATTTATAAACTCCCTGTAATCATAAAGATATCACGGCAACAAGCTTTTCAGGCCGTCGGCGGCTTATTCTCACTATTAAATTTGACCTGAAATGCACACATGATGAATGAAGGATGAGGAGGGACAATGGGCTTTTTTTTATAGTTTTATTTCCTCCTTCTTTTTATATTTAGTCATTTAGGATGCCTTTTTTCCCGCAGTGGCAGGTTAAAAACGGGGTGAATTCGAGCTAACATCATCAGTCATTAAGGCTTCGTACAAACCAAACATGGCGCCGCTTCGGCTCCTTTTCAGGGAAACGCCGCACGAATAATTCTTCATCTTTCAACCGAATTAAATTTATCTCCGTCGGCCCGATTCGCCGCAAATTGCTTAATGGTTTGAAACTCATTCCTGACAAGTTGAGATCGTTTCCAGCGTGTGGAATGGGGTCACCCTTTGAATGTTGGACCAATTCCAAGCAGAATATTAATTACGGAGGATTTCAGAATCGGGCGTTTGATAAAGATGCAAGAAAAGTTTGACCAATCGGAGGCTTTTTTTTCCTTTTTTTTTTGAAGCCTCGTATGTTATAAAGATGCGACTTTTCGGCACCCGCTGGTTTCAGGACACTTTAACTCACTTAGCCGACCGCTATCTGTGAAGTTATCTCAAAGTTGTCCTACTGTCAAACAGAGCCGCTGCACAGACTGTGGAGCCTCACTTATCCCTCCTCAGCCCACTACATCAGATGGGGGGGATGATTGCAGCCTTGAAATCAATGAAACCACAAACCTCCCTGATAATATTCCCTCTCGGGGTGCAGTAGTGGCAGATACAGTCGGGCTACTATTCATCCGGAGACGTCGGTGGGATCGGAAGTCAGTGATTCGGTGCTTAAATCTGCATTTTTTTACCAAAAAGAAATGAGCGATTGTAGGTGTTGCTGCAGCACAGATGTCTGTTTAGCGAGCAGGAGGCGTTTTAATGCATGAAAATCATCAAATCAATCAATAATTTAGTTTCTGTCGCGACACTCAGGAGCTGACGGCGCTTCGGATTTGTACGGGGAAAAAAAAGGGCGGATTTGACACCGTTAAAGTCTCTCAAGCCCCGCGATCAATCACGGCTCTCCGCTGCATTATTCCCCAAACAATAAAAAGACAACATCAGATTAATGCGCGGCCCGGTTCGTGGTTGGGATTTATCCTTCCGGGGGCGGCCGGCCGGCGTCTCCTTGTCTTGCAGCAAAGAAGGATTTGGTTGACGGAGCACGGCGAGGCCCAGAGATGTCGCTGCGCCTCCGAGGTCACTGGTGGGTAGCAGAGTTATCTAAAGCCCCAGTCTGCGCTGATTTCCCCTGCCGTCCCAGTGTGAGTGTCAGAGATTAGTGGCGCATCCATCCTCTGTGACCTCTAGGAGCTAAAGAGACACCGCGTTTGCCATCTTGTGTCCCGTCACACAATGCAAGGGCGCGACTGTCATTTCAATGGCATGCTCCGCCGCTGGATGGCCCCTTTGTTAAACGCCTCAGAATGGTGGCCTTGCATGTAATTTCAGTCAGTATGCATCCCCCCACCACCACCACC
>NW_007578900.1:94449-102820 GCF_000690725.1 Stegastes partitus | reverse complement strand
GGCTGTTAGAGGTTGTTCTGCAGAGGCGTGTTCTGTTGTAGTGTCTCTGAAATGCACCAAAGTTATGCTCAGATTCCCAAAGTTTATCCTCTCGGAGTTCAGATGAGGTAGTTTCCTGCACAATGTAAATCAGGTACTTCCGTCTTATTTTGCTGTGATTTTTCTTTTAAAAGCTTCTTTTTTGTCGACGTAAGCGTGCATTTAATAAAAATGCAAGATGAAGGCAACAAAAGTCCAAGCAAATAGAAGCATCTGGAGGCGGGTTTTTAGCAGTTTTTGGACAATATTTGGGAGCAAAGAGGTCGATCAGTGGTTTCAGGCTGCTCTGGCTGTTGTCCTGTAGAGGCGTGTTGACCAAAGTTATGCTCAAATTCCCAAAGTTTGTTCTTCTTCCAAAGAGCTTCCACTTCAGATGAGGTAGATCACTGCAGTATGTAAGGAAATCATTTACATCCATCATTCCAGGTGATCTGCCAGTTTTAAGCCTGTCGATATCTCTCTTTTAAAAGCTTGTGGATGTGCAAATGTGCAAAAAAATAGAATTTTACCCCAAAACAGGATTTGCATTTAATAAAATCTGACCAAACGGAGGCTTGTGGAGACACGCTTTCACCTCTTATGTACAATAAGATGCACTTTTTTGAGAATAAAGAGGCACAAATCAGTGGTTTTGGTTTCAGTCTGCAGGCTGGTTGTTCAGAGGCTTGTTCTGTCGCCACCAAGGAGGGAAATGCACAGATGATCAAAGTTTATTCTCGTTCCAAAGAACTTGTAATTTGCTGCACAACGTAAGGAAATCAGCTGCTTCTGTCATTTTGGAACAATTTTTGCGAGCAAAGTGGTTTCAGGCGGTTCTGTGGAGGCAGAAAAGTCCAAAAGCGAATTCTCTTTCCCAAGAACTTGTGGCTGAGATCCGGTAGATCGCTGCACAACATAAAGAAATCATGAATTCTTAGATAAACACTGCATCGTGATCTTCTAATTCGATGCTTGTCTTTATCTTTCTTTTAATAGCTTCTTTGTTTTTGATGCAAAAAACTTCTAATGTCATGGCAGTAAAATATCGAGCACATGGAGGCATCTGGAGGCTTTGACTTCATACTTTATGTGCAATAAGATGCACTTTTATAATATTTTTGAGAACACCGTCACTCATTTATCACATCCAGAGGTTTCAGGCTGCTCTTAGAGGTTTTTCTGCAGAGTCACGTTCTGTCACTAAAGTTTGTTCCTGATCAGTTCCTTCCATCATTTAAAATATTGTTAAAGGAATGTTTAGCTGTAATCTGCAGATGTGGGGCTTTTTCCTTCTCTGGCTTCAGTTTATTTGTCCTAAAATGTGTAATTTCAACACAGATTTTAGAAACATGAACGAAAAGCATGAATTTAATAAAGATGCAGGATAAAGGCGGTAAAGATCCGACCACACAGACACATCTGGAGGCTTTTATCTCACATTGTACATGTAAAACATGCACTTTTTAGTTGTTTTAAAAAAAAAATAAAGCAGCAATAATCAGTGGTTTCAGGCTGCAGCGACTTTTATTGATTGAAGGTTGTTCTGCAGAAGAATCTCTGGAGTTATGCTCTGATTCCCAAAGTTTATTCTCAACAACCTTTAGTTCACTGGACAATGTAAAGAAACCTTTATTATTGTAGATATTGTGTAGAGAATATGTTGCTGTGATCTTTTTATTTGGTTCCTGTCTTCATTTTTCTCTTAATAGCTTCATTTTTTTAGTCTCAAAAATGTGAAAAAAGATGTAATTTCAACGCAGATTTTAAAAACTTAGAGAAAAAGCATGAATTTAATAAAGATGTAAGATAAAGGCGGTAAAGATCCGACCACACAGACACATCTGGAGGCTTTTATCTCACACTGTCCATGCAGTAATGTGCACTTTTTAGTCATTTTTAAAAAATAAAGCAGCAATAATCGGTGGTTTCAGGCTGCAGCTGCTTTTATCGATTGAAGGTTGTTCGGCAGAAGAATCTCTGAAGGCACTAAAGTTACGCTTCGATTCCCAAAAGTTTATTCCTGTTCTCAACAACCTTTAGTTCACTGGACAATGTAGAGAAACCTTTATTATTGTAGATATTGTGTAGAGAATATGTTGTTATGATCTTTTAATTTGTTTATTTTTTTGGTTACAAAAATGTGAAAAAAAAAAAAGATGGAATTTCGTCACAGATTTTAAAAACGTAAAGAAAAAGCATGAATTTAATAAAAATGTGAGATAAAGGCGGTACAGATGTGACCACACAGAGGCATCTGGAGGTAGACGGTTAACTGAAATGTACAATCAAGGGTACTTTTAGGCTGCACCCAGAGAACTTGTAGTAAAGACAATTTAATAAAATGATAAATTAATGATAAATTGGTGACTTAGTTCATTTTATATTTCATGAAATGGCTTTTAACAGCTTATTTTTTGTGGAAATTAGTGTGAGATGTGCAAAAATATATATAATTTCCCCACAGATATTTAATAAAGATGCAAAACAAAAGCATCTGGAGGCTTGTACCTCATTCTGTATGTAAAATAGCACTTTTTTGGACAAATTTTAAGAATCAAGATGCAATAATTTGGCACCCAGAGGTTTTTAGATACTGAAGGTTGTTGTGCAGAAGCATGATCTGAGGACGTAAATGCATTAAAGTTAAGTGAAGAACTTGTAGTTTGGTGCACAACATAAAGAAATCAATTTGAAATCAGTATTTTTATTGTAACCTGTCAGTTTGGTGCCGGTCTTTATCTTTCTTTTGCTTCATTTTCTTTAAAAACGTGCAAAAATAAGATTATTTTCTCTCAAAAACTTGCAAAAACAAGCCACTAGCTTCCTTCTTACTGTCTTTTCAGGAACAGTTTAACCTAAAACACCAATTTCTAGTAAAAATCTGTATTTTAAGTCTTGCATTTTTTTAAAAGTATATTCCCCATTTTAATAAATCTCCCTAATCTGACACCTAATTAAGAAACCTCAGCCGCTACAATCCCATCCGCAGACCAGCGTGTGTTTTTCACTTTGACTGACAAGCGGGCGATGGAAATGGACAAAACTAGCGGAGGTGGTGTCAAAATGTCAAGCGGACCATCTCTGATCAACAAAATGTCTGTATCGAGTCTCTCTGCGGCCTCGCTATTCCCAGACCCAAACCACAGAACTCCGAGCAACCAGAAAACCCTCAGTCAGACATCTGACATCCACATTTCTGAGGCTGTCAGAGCTCCTCCTGGTTATGGCGTTGTGTGATGTATAAATCGGTCCCCCAAGGAAGCGGAGCTCCTCAACAAAAAAAAAAGAAACCCTCCATCGATACCGTCAAAACCGGAGACGTCGGTTAAAGGAGCGTCTCGGAAAAGCAATTATCTGTTTTTAATATTAGCGCTAAAATATGAAATCAGTGAAACAAAACAAGAAACTCCCGTCTTTTCTAATTACCTCCAGTCTGCTCTGACTGCAGCACCTTGGAATTACAGCGTCTTTAACTGCCGCTCCATCACCGTTTGTCGTGGCCCCAGCATGTTTTATTAATGCTTCAGTCTGCACATGTGCAGCCCAAAGTACAGCTCTAATAATCTCCTCTCAGTAGGGACCACTGCTTTTTGGGATTTTTATTTTTTTTATTACATTTCAAACAACGGTGCACTTTAGTACAGATGGATGCTTTTTATTTTTTTGCATGCATGCATCTGATTAGCTGTACTTTCTCTCTATCTAACATCTCCATCTGAGTAATGAAACGACGGGTTCTGTTCCAAAATGTCTGAATTTGCTTTGGCAAAAAAGAAGCAAACTTGTAGCTCAGGTCAACTCGTGCAATGAGCTGCAACTCCCACTCTCTAAAACGAGCCGTTCACCGGTTCTGCAGAAACTCTGAACAAGACGATCAACTCAGGATTAGAATAATAATAATAAAACCACGACTTTGTTCAGTACGAGGTTCTGTGGATGTGTCATTTAGATGCTGTGTCTTCTTGTGAAGTTAATAAACTGGGTATGAAGGTGTTTGAATCCACCCGTCAGGTCATCAGTTTCTATCAATTAATGATTTTAAAACCTACAGTTACACTCGGAAGGGTCGGGAAATGTTTAAAAAACTCCTCTCGTGCTTGTGTTTTTCATGCAAAGTGATTTATTTGGATGTTTCAAGCAGCTCGTAGCTTTAAAAAACAAACAGAAGCTCTAAAAATCAGATGGAGTTCATTAGAAAAGCAAACAAGTTTGGGGATTTTTTTTTAAAAATCCTTATTTTTTGTGATTTCGTCTTGTGGAGCTTCATCTGAGTGACTCTCGTGTTGTGAGCTTGTTGTGCAGTTTCCAGCAGCATCATATACAATCAGCGGAAAGCAGATTGTGTTGAGTTGTGTGTTTGTGTGTCTCGATTGCAAAAGTAGGAGTGAAACTTGTTTGTTCGCGCTCTAACTTGACATTTCTGAAAACAATGCATCGCTCCTGTCGTGTTTCTTCTGTGTTTGGCTGAAATTTTGTTGGGAAGAGACGTAAATAAAAAGCTGCAGATCAGTTTAACCGACAGCACTGAGCTAAAATAAGGTCATTAGGAAGGTAGAACAACAGATAAACAAGCGTTTGAATGACAGAAAGTTGTTTTTTTTTCTGTAATTTTACCTTTAAAACTGGTTTTATAGTCTTTGGGCTCATTGAGGAGTTTGACTGAGCGACTCTTGTGTCAGTTTGTTTGCTGGATTTGTGCAGCTTCCCAACAGTGTCGTGCCTTTTCACTGCAAAACAGACTGAGTTGTGTATTTGTGTGTGTCGGTTTTGTTGTTTCCTGCTGCGTTTCTGTGCAGTTTAACCGACAGCACTCAGTCAGACTGAGCTAAAATAAGTTCGTTAGAAAGGTAGAACAAAGAATAAATGAATGAATCAATGACATTTTATCCTGGTTTTATAGTGACCGGGCAGCACTGAAGAGTTTGTCTGACTGATGGATTTGTGCATTTTCACTGCAACACAAACTGTGTTGTGATGAGTTGTGTATTTGTGTGTCTTGATTACTAAGCCAGGAATGAAAATCTGTCTTGGTTTTGACCTATTTCTCAAAACAATGTGTGTTTCCTGCTGCGTTTTTTGTGCTTTGTTTGGCTGAAACCTCGTTGGAAAAAGCCAGAGAGCAGTTTTTAGTCACAGAACTCACTGAAGAGGAGGTGAAATAAATTAATTAGAGGTTTTTAAATCGCAAAAAGTCATTTTTTTCCTGTAATTTTATCCTTAAAATGAGTTTATAGTTATAGTCTGTATCAGTTTTGACTTTTTTTTCTCAAAACAATGTGTGTTTCTTTCTGCGTTTTTGTACTTTATTTGGCTGAAAATAGCCGGAGAGCAGTTTTTACCTGCAGCACTCACCCAGACTGAGCTAAAGTACATTAATTGGAATGATAGAACAATAAATAAGAAGGTTTTTGAATGGCAAAAAGTCATTTTTTTCCCTGTAATTTTATCCTTAAAATGGGTTTTATAGTTATAGTCCGTGTTGGTTTTGACTTATTTCTTAAAACAATATGATTCCTGCTGCGTTTCTGTACTTTGAGCTGAGAAAAAAGAGATTTTACTGACAAGAACAAGTCAGATTGAGCTAAAATAAGTTTATTAGGAAGGTAGAACAACAGATAAACAGGTTTTCGAATGATAAAAACTCCTTCTTTTTCTGTAATTTTATCTTTAAAATGGGTTTTATAGTTATAGCCTGTAACGGTTTTGACTTGTTTCTTAAAACAATATGATTCTTGCTGCGTTTTTGTACTTTGAGGTGAGAAAAGTTCGATTTTACCGACAAGACTCAGTCAGATTGAGCTAAAATAAGCGTATTAGGAAGGTAGAACAATAGATAAACAACAAAAAGTCCTTTTTTTCCCGGTAATTTTATCTGTAAACTGGTTTTATAGTCACTGGGGAGCACTGAAGACTTTGCCTGATTGATGGAACAATGTCCATTTTCACTGCAACACAAACTGTGTTGTGATGAGTTGTGTATTTGTGCGTCTTGATTACAAAGGCAGGACTGAAACCTGTTTATTGGTGCTCTAGCTTGACATTCGTCTAAACAACATATCTGCGTCTCTGTGCTTTGTTAGTCTGAAACTCTGCCTCTACCTCCAGCGCTCGCTCAGCTGAAGTGAGAGTCGCCCTCCATTGTGTCGCCGCTCCGGACCGGCTCAAAGCTGGAGGTGTGATGGGCCGCTGTTTATTGTGGCCGGTGTCAGCCGGTCCACGGAGCCACACTGAACCGCTGGAATCAGCGTATAATTCGAGTTGTCAGGCCCTTTGCTGGGAGAAGAAGCTGTCCATCATGTGCTCCAGTTTGCCTTTTTTTTTTAAAGAGGCCCCTTTTCAAGTGATGCTCGCCACTCGGGCGCTCCTCGCATTCCAGCGCCGTGCATGACGCTTTCATTACATTACGATTTTAAGAGCACTCTGAGGGCTGTTTAAGTAGTGTTTAAAAAGAAAGTGTTGGCGTTACTCTTAACTGAGTGGAACAGGCGGTCAGGACCCGAGTCGCACCGCGGATGATGAGGCCTTTGCTTCGCTGGCAGTCGGGAGGTAATGACGAGCGTTTGGAAGCGGCGGCGGCGGCGGCGTTATCTGCTCGCCGCTCATCTCCACATAATGTGCTGCCGGGCCGCGGGCGGAATCTGCGCCTCGATGGGACCCCGGCTGTGTGTTCCACCGAGATAGCGGAACCCACAAAAGTGGCCATGACCGAGGCGCCGATAAAGGAATCGGTGACATTTGATGTGTTAGTTTAATCCCCCCCACTCGTTTTATTTATCAACTCATTTTGTGGATTTGCTCCACCTTGGGCTGAGAGCAGCTCCGGGTTCGTGGCTGCAGGACGACTGGCGCTTGATTGATGTGTTATTCATATGAAACATGTCCTGATTGTGGCGTTCACAACTTCTCCGGCCTCGAGGGAACAGGGACGGATTCTGTGGGGAATGTTTCCTTCTGAGGAATCTCATGCGGTGGTGTTCAGATGTCGGCCATGTTTGACCTGTGACCTCATGTTTTACATATAGGGTCTACATCTTTTTTTTAAACAAGCAAAACGCACATTAATGCTAAAAATCTATCTGCAAATGAGCCTGAGGTGGTGTAAAAGGCAATTTGTCATTCGCTACAAGTCATCAGATGAAGAAAGACGCCTTAAAATCTAAGAAAATTACATGTTTTATACACTCAATACGGGAAATATGCATTAAATAACAGAGTNAAACAGACTGAGTTGTGTATTTGTGTGTGTCGGTTTTGTTGTTTCCTGCTGCGTTTCTGTGCAGTTTAACCGACAGCACTCAGTCAGACTGAGCTGAAATAAGTTTGTTAGAAAGGTAGAACAACGAATAAATGAATGAATCAATGACATTTTATCCTTGAACTGGTTTTATAGTTACTGGGGAACATTGAAGAGTTTGTCTAACTGATGGATTTGTGCAGTTTCCAAACAATGTTGTGCATTTTCCCTGCAACACAAACTGTGTTGAGGTGAGTTTTGTATTCGTGTGTCTTGATTGCAAAGGCAGGAATGAAAATGTGAATCGGTTTTGAGTTATTTCTCAAAACAATGTGTGTTTCCTGCTGCGTTTTTTTGTGCTTTGTTTGGCTGAAACCTTGTTGGAAAAAGCCAGAGAGCAGTTTTTAGTCACAGAACTCACTGAAGAGGAGGTGAAATAAATTAATTAGAGGTTTTTAAATGGCAAAAAGTCATTTTTTTCCCTGTAATTTTATCCTTAAAATGGGTTTTATAGTTATAGTCTGTGTCGGTTTTGACTTCTTTCTTAAAACAATATGATTCTTGCTGCGTTTTTGTACTTTGAGCTGAGAAAAATTTGATTTTACCGACAAGAACAAGTCAGATTGAGCTAAAATAAGTTTATTAGGAAGGTAGAACAACAGCTAGACAGGTTTTTGAACGACAAAAAGTATTTTTTTCCTGTAATTTTACCTGAAAACGGGTTTTATAGTCACTGGGGAGCACTGAAGACTTTACCTGATTGATGGAATAATGTCCATTTTCACTGCAACACAAACTGTGTTGAGGTGAGTTGTGTATTTGTGTGTCTTGATTACTAAGCCAGGAATGAAAATCTGTCTCAGTTTTGACCTATTTCTCAAAACAATGTGTTTCCTGCTGCGTTTTTTGTGCTTTGTTTGGCTGAAACCTTGTTTTAAAAAACCAGAGAGCAGTTTTTACCTGCAGCACTCACTGAAACTGAGGTAAAAAATAAATTAATTAGAGGTTTTTAAACGGCAAAAAGTCCTTTTTTTCCTGTGATTTTATCCTTAAAATGAGTTTATAGTTATAGTCTGTATCAGTTTTGACTTTTTTTTCTCAAAACAATGTGTGTTTCTT
>NW_007578900.1:87599-92033 GCF_000690725.1 Stegastes partitus | reverse complement strand
ATTAATGTTTAAAAAAAACAACAACACAACTGTCTGTGACCTCATTTTCTGGTTCAGAGTTTTCTTAATTTTACAAGAAATGCTCATTAATCAACGCAGAAGAAAAAAAAACTATCTGCAAGTGAGCCAGAGGTTGCTTTAAAGACAATTTGTCATTCATTCTGTGTCATCAGATAGAGATAAAGATGCCTTAAGGTTGAATAAATTTCCTGTTTTATACACTCAGGATTGTAAAAATGCACTAAATGAAAGAGTCCATATCTACAAATTCAGAATAACCAGTTTGGTTTATGAGCTCTACGGAGCTAAAACTGGAAATTTAACTTTTTTTTATTTTACTTTTTCAGTTTTTTTAAATTATTTGAATCGTTAATTTACAAACCAAATGACTCTGAACTGAGCCTTCATCACTCGGTCACCACGAAGAGACGAAGCTCAAAACGTATAATTATCTTTATCTAGCGTTAAGATTTCAAGAATTTAAAGACGTTCTTCTGCGTATATCTTAAAGAGCCGCACATGTTCCGCTTAAAGCAGCTTCATTAGCGGCTGTAGAATCACTCGTACAACCACGTTACAACCAAATCCTTCATTCATGAGTAAAGCAGGAGGACGTAGAAGATGCTCAATATGGGGAAGAAGAAAAAAAAAAAAGAGAGAGAGAAAGAAAATCGGACAAATGAGCTTCACGCCGGAGCCCAGATATCACAGAGTGTCACTGTATGGGCTCATTGGAGCTGCGTGAGATTACTATGCAGGAACAGTGAGCTTTTCTTCCTTGAATCGACTTCAGAGCAGACTGTTTTCAGATGCCTCTCCAAGTTCTACTACATGCCATGATTAATTCAGCCGTAATGTATGTTAATGTATGTTAATCTGTGTCACTGATATGCTAATGAATACCTAACTCCCACAATCCAACGTGTCTGCGGCGGCAGCGGCGCGCACCCGCTGCAAGAGGTGCCATGTTGAAAAAATCCCGAGGACGGATCGTCTGCACAAACAGCACTTTGGACGGAGGAATTCCTGCTTGTTTGTGGCAAATACGAGGATTTCTTTTAACGAATTTTTATTTTAAAAAAAAGAGAAATTACAAAAGAGGATCTGCGGTGACACAAATTAGAGAATAAATGAGGATTTTGTTTCATGATCAAAAAGGCTTTTTTTTTTTGTTGAAACAATATTTTTCAATATAATCACAGCGTTTGAAAGAAACTGAGATTAGTTTGGGATTTTTTTTCTTTTTAAATCACAAAAAGAGAGACTCTGGTGAGGAAATCAGAGGGCGTTAATTTGAAAAGCCCCTCGTCTAAAGTGTTTTTTTTCCCCCAAAGAACCTGCAGCAATATGATCTCTTTATTAACAGTAGATGGCACCAAGTCATCGTGATGTAAAGGGTGAGATTTAACTCAACTTTCATTTCCACTTCCATCATGAATAAACTGGGTTATGGAGGGAGGAGGAGGAGGAGGAAGGAGGGAGGAAGAGGATATCTGGACACCACATCCAGGAGAAAAAAAGAAGACATTTATAACATTAAACCCACATTTAGAAATCAAGACATGATAAAAAAAAAAATCTCATTTGCAATCAGATGTTTTGCAGATGTTATCATCCAACTGATTTGTGAAGCGCTGCTGCTGCACCAACATGCACAAGAGTAAAAGGCTTCTCCTGCTGAGGCCTCGGTGGCGTCTGCTCCACGTTCCTCAGCTGTTTCACCACCAACAACCTTCCTTACTATTTGTCGCTCACCTGAGAGTTCATGGTCAAGTTAGCGCGTCCGGACGAGGACGTCCATGTAGGAGTCACTTTGGAATTAATCACTTTCAGGCCAACAGCGGAGTGAATATTTCATGACTCGATTTCGCTCTATTTGTCTTGGTTTTTTGCGACAATCAAGCCTTCGGAAAAACAGCCATCAATTATTCACGTTTTGCTCAACAGGCTCATCAAAATTTACCCGAACGGCCGAATGACAAGACAACCTGGTAGTACAAGGAGGGGGACGGGGGGGACGGCAGGAGAACACTTTTGTTTTTCGTAATTAAGTTTTTGAAGACGGTGTCACGACATCGGAATTAACGAGAACGGAGGCGCAAGACGGCGGATAATGATGTTGTTGGATCAGAGGCGCAATGAGCGACGCAGCGATTGTGGCAGACAATAGAACAGCACGATATCCGATTGGTATAATTTGCATTTTTTAGTTTTTTGCAAAGTTGCAGCAACTAATTTATTTGTTTTAATCTCCAAACTCAACAGCGCCGGTGAAATATATTTTATATTGACACTCTTGCGTAATTAAAACACATTTTTTTGATTATTTATTATTTAATAATTACCACATTTTTTACTCTCAACGCACCTGTTTCTAATTCGGCTTTTCTTAACTCGTCTCATTTCTCTTCATCAACTTTTTCTCTCTCAAACTATTAATGATCAGGAGAAGCCTGCTTACAGTTGTACCCATAAACACACTCTGGCCATTTGCTTAGTCAATGTTGTAAAAGATAATGACATGTTGAAAATAAATGAGCCCACTCATAATCATGCCTAATCTGCCATTGCAGCCCTTCTCGTGAAAGACATTAATCACGTTTGAATCCAGCGGGATGTTTTATTTGCACTGCCTCGGGATAGGTGAGCGAGTGTAGACGCTTAATCCAGCTTTGAGTCGCACCTACTACAACACAATGACCGCTAATTGCTAATTATGAAATTCTCTGATGGGCCGAGACACAGTGGGTTCATCCCATTATTGTTTATTTCTCATTATGTCGAGCTTTGTGCTAATGATTCCATTTTATTCACTGCGCATACACTGAAGAGTTTATCTACTGTCATGTGCGATATATACGCCGCGCCGCATCTCGTCGTTGCACATAGGTCAAGGCTGCACGAAAACAAACCTTTAAAAGGACCGTTTTCAGCCGCGCCGTTTCATAGCCTTAATTGAATTTAAATGATTGTTTGCTTAGCGGGCCATAAAGTCCCTCAACGAAATGTCTCCGGAATGGAGCCATAACATCAAGCCGAGTCTTTAAAACAGTCAAGGAAACATAACAACAAATCTCCGAGCAGCTCAACTGTAAAAACTAATTGTTATTGTCGGCGGAAAAAAAAAACTCAATTCGACTCGGAAATCGAGACGAGAGCTAAGCAAATATATGGAACGTAATTTTACAGCTTGGTTGTGTGTTTCGCGCAACACTCCTAAATGGTCACCCTCCGGATAGACGGGAGATTGCGCTGCAGCATGGGCCGCTAATGACGCTAATAGTTTTGTCGGAGCGAAAGTACTGCTCAACGACCAGCACTGATCATACTCTGTGCTCGGAGCTGTAACACAAGCAGGAAAAGTTTGTGGCTGGTTGGTGAACGGCTCGGAGGCAGCGAACGCATCACCCTTCAGCGTTCGTTACAGCTTCATGTAAAAGTCAATACCGGCGTTGTGTCACGTCTCACTCCGTCTCTTTGAACCCTTTTTGTATTTTGTCCTTTTCTACTCGCTCATACCTCACAAACGCAGTAATTCCGCTTTCTTGAACCCGCTAATGCGCCTCACATTTACTTTTGTCACAACACGGTGCAGTTACATAAGGACATTTGCAGCTCCGACGCTCTGGAGCAAGTGATTTCTTTGCAAGCATATGAGCTGCAGCTCATTTATTAAAGTAGGACACCCCTGCTCAGCCTGCCGCTCTGCTCTGCAGTGTTATTGTACAGTACAAGGAGGCTGACGTGACGAGAATAGCAAGCTGTCGGAGGAGGCTTCTGGCTCTGTGATTGACAGAAACGTCTTGGTTTACTGCTGCATGCTTCTGGATGATCTTTGTGGGGCATCTGCGTCGTTTTGGGTCTGGTTCGGTCTCTGGATGTTGTGTTTTAATAAAGGAGGTGAAAACATCGAGGTTACTTTTTTGTTCTTCTTCAGGACTGTGAGGTTTTGTCAGAAACTGGTTTGGTTGGAATCAGGTTTAGATTGAAGTGTAATGAAAACGTGCAGGTGTGTGACGTCACCAGTGTCCATCAGAAACCAGCGATAAAAGCAAAGAAGCAAAAAGAAACTCAAACATGTAACACGTGAAAGTGTCGCTAGTTGTGGTGCAATCAGGACGGAGCTTTTTGGATGAATGAATGAATGAATGAATGAATAAATCCCCTTTATTGTCATCATACAGTGTACAAGACTGGAGAGCTTCTCCTATTTTTAGTGCAAAACAGATCAAAATATAAGGATAAAAAACGGATAAATATATAAAAAATAATAAATACAAGATTTAAAAAGTATTGCGCAAGATATTGGACATTTACATGTATCACCAGAATGATTGTGTTGGACATAATGGAGGAATCTTATTGAGGTAGAGCGTCTTGGAGATGTGATTTATTTGGAACACAGAACGTCGGACAAAGATCCTGAAAGAATCT
>NW_007578900.1:85551-86628 GCF_000690725.1 Stegastes partitus | reverse complement strand
GCTGTGTGCATCATGTCGCCATGGCAACCTGCACGCATTCATAAATCTGTTTTTGTGTTTGATCCTTTTACTCTGCTGGTGCTGCAGCTGATAGAACACTGATCATCTATTGGTGACTATTACAGAGAATATTCAATCAGGAGCATTAATTTCACTGATTGGATTGCTTTCCTACTTTCTGGGACACTATGAGACATTGTGAGACATTATGAGATGTTATGAGACATTATGGGACACAATGAGACATTATGGGACACAATGAGACACTATGAGATATTATGAGACATTATGAGACATTGTGGGACACTATGAGATGTTGTGAGACGTTATGAGACATTATGGGACATTATAGAACATCATGGGACATTCTGAGACTTGTGGGATGTCATGGGATGTTATGAGATGTTATGGGACATTATAGGACATTACGGGACATTATGAGACATTCTGGGACGCGATGGGGCATTTTGAGACCTTATGGGACCTTATGGGATGTTTTGAGACATTCTGGGACATTCTGAGACATTGTGACATATTATGAGAAATGATGGGACATTATGTGACATTATGAGATGCTATGAGACATTGTGGGACGTTATAAGACATTGTGAGACATTATGGGACATTTTGGGACATCCTGAGACATTATGGTACATTTTCAGACATTATGGGACATTATGAGACCTCATGAGACTTTCTGGGACATTATGAGACAGTCTGGATATGCAGCTGTCAGTTAGAAATGATTAACAGTCTTCTGCCACCATTCCAGCAGCAGAACACCTTTTTACCGTAATACATTTTTATTGTTGTCGCAGCTCTCCATCATTACAACCTGCTCCTTTTAAACAGAAGCAGGTGGTCCGTGATTGGTTCGTTTTGTGTGGAAGACGAGTCACATGACGCATCAAGCGCCCCACTGGTCACCTGTTGGTTCTGGTTCAGGTTTTGTTGAACCGGCTAACACAAACAAAGCCTGGATATGTTGAACCTGCTTTGTCATCATGTTACACAACTCGTTTTCACTTCGCTAGCGATTAAATAATCTTTGAAGTTCTGTCAGAGCCCGACTGGAAG
>NW_007578900.1:83630-84909 GCF_000690725.1 Stegastes partitus | reverse complement strand
CAGCAGAAACGAGATGTAAAGATCTGTGAGTTTCTCTTTGCGTTGAAGTGGCAGCTTTGTGTCCAGAGAACCAGATCTACGACTGGTCATGTGATCACTGGAGTTTGAAATCATGATTCTGTCCCAGAAGATGATTCCTCATTCTAGAGGTCTCTGTTTCCTCGTTTAGTCTTTAGCCGCCTCCCAATTCAGAGGCCGCATCCTTCAAAGGTCGTAATTAAACTTAATTTTTTGACTGAAATGGATCCAAAATTGTTTGATTTTGTTTTTAATATACGTTTCTAAACCTGAGGTGTTTGTACTGTACGGCTGTACGAGACTAAAAGTGTTCACAGCTTGTTTAAATTCATAAACATTCCCACTAATATGAACCAAAGATATCATAAGATCTCAGTAAAATATAACTCAAACACTGAAGCTCTACAACTGGACAGGAGACGTGTTAAATTGCACGTCAATAAACTTCGTTGATTTTTAAAGCTAATTTTAAGTTTTTAAAGTCTGTCAGTTTTTCACATTTGTATCGTAGCGAGTTGTAACGTTAAAAGTAGAATCCTCAGCCGCTAATAAATCCGTCTTTTCAGTCAGTTGTGAGCCGTTAAAACTCCAGCTGCTGATATGTTGGGCTGAAAAGGATCGACCTGATGCATCCTTCACAGTCGAGGAAACGAAGGACGCATTGGAAGGAGTCTTCATGTCTTCATGAGGTGGGACTACTTTTGTGACGCATTCGGCCTTCCAATGCAGCCTTTGGAAGGATGCAGCCTCTGGATCGTGACACGGCTTTTGATCAAACTTTGTCCGTTGTACAAACTCAAGCAGCTGCTGCAACAATCCACTGGATTCCTGTAAATGTAGCTCTGGCTGACCCAGGTGTTCAACTCAAATGTCGAGGGACTCAAACTGACTTAAGCGATTTGAAAGCTGCTGTTTGTTTCACCCTTGAGGGCCACGTTAGTGTGTTAGCAAAGTCCGTTGAGCCTAAAGTCCTCGGTGTCGCCAAGGTGTTGCTCTGCTAGGTCGCCATGGTAACGGATGCTGCAGCACAGCTGACCTGTTCAGAGTTTGGGATTGAAATCGTCACTTTACCGGTTCCTCTGAGTGATGCAGATTCTCAGCTGAGGGTTTTTTTTAAATGCAAAGCCTGTCGAGCTGCATGTTAGCGTGCAGCTGCAGCGTTGCACGCTGTGTGCATCATGTCGCCATGGCAACCTGCACGCATTCATAAATCTGTTTTTGTGTTTGATCCTTTTACTCTGCTGGTGCTGCAGCTGATAGA
>NW_007578900.1:77071-82725 GCF_000690725.1 Stegastes partitus | reverse complement strand
TCATCATGTTACACAACTCGTTTTCACTTCGCTAGCGATTAAATAATCTTTGAAGTTCTGTCAGAGCCCGACTGGAAGCAGTTACAGTCTCTTTCTCACGGCATTTACAACACGGCGGGACACAGCCGCTCATCCGTCATCCACGTTTTATGTCATCGCTGCGGGGCGACGAGCGAAAGGCGAAATATTTCAATTTCACTCAGATTTTTGAGGTTTTCATCGTTTCGCGTTATCAAGAAGAGTTTTTTTGTTGCATCCAGTCTGCGGCGGCGTCCGACTGAACCTCTGCCACCGGCTCGACGGTTCGGCTCCACAACACCTCCGTTCTTCTGCACTTCTTCATTTCTGACATTCCAATTATCTTTGCATCAATCATTAAAATCTATTAACATTTCATGTGTTTTTTTTTTATGGATTATCTTTATGCTGCAGCTCCAGCCTCGAAAGATTTTTTTTTTTTCTGACAGAATAAAAATTTTACGGCTCATTATATTTGATTCTGCGCGCCACTATATCACCGCTCGCACGCGCTTTGTCTTGATTGTGATTGTAGCCGTATGCGGTGTTTTATGATATGTGGCTTTAATTTAAATTTAGGGTGTTTTTTCTTCTTTCCGGCCAACTTAGAAGAAGTAAAGATGGTTTTTTTATTTTTTCTGAAGCTTGTAGTGTTTGAAAAGCTGTCATGAAGTGAACGAAGAATCGTTTTCTGTTGTGTTTTTCTGGAATCGGTGATCCGAGCATCCTTCACCCTGACGTAGTTAATCGCCTACAGATCATAGTTTTGCTCCACTTCTGTGCACGTTGCGTTAACGCCGATGCAAATCTTGCACTTTTTTTTTTTGTGTGTGTGTCCTGAAGCTGCCACCGTCTGAGTTGCTTTTCAGAGAAACCTCACGGTAAGATTCATTACAGCCAGGAAGGAGATCAGTGCAGAATAACTGGCTCACGGTGGCTTTTAAAGGCTCCCAACCTCCGCTACGGCAGGAACCTGAAACCCTGCACCGCATCCATTAAGTGCATAAGTTAGCGCGGACAACACCTCCACTAAATGAACCTGAGAGGATTATGTTTGTCAGCAGGGGATCAGTGTCACGGCTCGACGTGGTTCCAATTTATTGAAGTTTAAACTCGCACAAAGTCAGAAGTAAATGAGCCAATTTTTGGGTTTTTGTGCCTCAAACCAGGGAGGAAATTTTGATAAACAAACATAAAAGTGGACTCAAACTAAATACGTCATAGCACTGAAAAACGGATTCTGACAGCAGCCATTCCTCGTGATTTTAGTAAAAGTTTTGGACACATGTGCACAACTTCTTCTTGTAGTTTCATGCTGGTGCTGGTATTGTAGCTTATGGTGAAAGTAATCAGAATACTTTGTGCCCCTCTGCGTGGTACCACACTTTTAATAAAGCGGAAGAAAAAGAGTTTTTAATAGAAATGCCACCAGGAGTCTTTTCAGAATTAGACGTGGTTCCAATTTATTGTGTTGAATTTTAGATTCTTCTTTAAAAACTCACAAAAAGTCAGAGATAAGAAATAAATGAGCCAATTTTGGGTCTTTGTGCCTCAAACTGGGGAGAAGATTTTTGGAAAACAAACGTAAAAGTGGACCGCAGCATTTTCTAACTAAATATGTCGTCGCACTGAAAAACGGATTCTGACCATTCCTCATGATTTTAGAAATTTTTTTTGGCGAACGTGCACAACTTTTTCTTGTAGTTTCATGCTGGTGCTGGTATTGTAACTTATGTGAAAGTAATCAGAATACTTTGTGCACCTCTGCGTGGTACCACACTTTTTTTTTTTTAGTTATTTTTTGGACTTTTTGCCTTTATTGTATAGGACAGTCGTAGAAGAGACAGGAAAGTGTGGGAGGAGAATGGGGGAATGGGTTGCAGCAAAGGGCCATGAGCGGGATTCGAACCCATGGCTAGCAGGACTCTTTCCGAATTAGATTTGGTTCAGATTTATTATGTTGAGTTTTAGATCTTTAAAAACTTGCATGAAGTCAGAAGTAAATGAGCTAATTTCGGGTATTTGTGCCTCAAACCAGGGAGAAGACTTTTGCAAAACAAATGTAAAAGTGGACTTCAGCATCTTCAAACTAAATACGTCGACACACTAAAAAACTGATTCTGACAGCAGCCATTCCTCATGATTTTACAACATTTTTTTGGACACACGTGCACAACTTTTTCTTGTAGTTTCATGCTGGTGCTGGTATTGTAACTTACGTGAAAGTAATCAGAATACTTTGTGCACCAATGCGTGGTACCACACTTTTAATAAAGCGACAAAAAAGAGTTTTTAATGGAAATACTGTCAGGACTCTTAGATGTGGTTCCAATTTATTGTGCAAATTTAAGATTCTTCTTTAAAAAGTCAGAGATCAGAAGTAAATGAGCCGATTTTGGGTCTTTGTGCCTCAAACCAGTAAACAGATTTTGATAAACAAACTTGTGCTTTGTGTAACGGTGGACTGCGACATTTTAAAAGTGTCGTATTTCATTTTTTCATAATTTTACATGAAGTACATTCTCTGATCCAAGTTTTTCTTGTAGTTTTATGCTGGTACTGATATTTTAACTTTAGTTAAAGTTGTCAGAATACTTAATGCACCAATCCTTGATGCCAAACTTTAATTAACCTGAAAATGAATCAGGTTTTCATGGAAACTCACTTATTCAGGGCTAGACGTGGACGAGTTTAAGATTCTTCTGGTAAAATGAGCCGACGTTGGTTCTTTGTGCCTCCAACCAGGAAGAAGATCTTTGAAAACAATCCGAAGGACTTTTAAAAATTACCTTAAATATTAAAACAAACACTTCTGGGGGTTGTTGGATGAATTAAATATTGCACACAACATGGAGAGCAACAGTCCAGAATATCTGCAACATCACGGCGAAGGATTTTCCTGTTAGCTGGTCCGTTTATGGTTCAGTTTGATTGTTGTGGAGGAAACTTTAAGTCTGAGGAGCCTCCTGAGCCTCAAACTCCACCTGAGGAGGCTTCAGGTTCGTGTCTTCGATACTTGATCATCTCACATTACTGTCATTCCATCTCAAACCATCTGATTGGCTTTTTTTAAAAAATCATAAACTATGAATATTTAAAATCTATGAAATATTTTTTCCCATTTTCAGCAGGTTTTTTTTTCTACACATTAAAATTTGAGGCCGTTTGAGCAACAACGTCTTAGAAACTATTAATAATAAAAACCTGAAATCACGTCATTGATTCAGAATCTGTTATTTTTTTACAAGTAGATCAAATATTCTCTGATTCTGGGTGAGTTAGAGTTAGGAAAAAACTTAAAGTCATCTTGAAAAGCTCCACCTTTGAGCTCAAATTAACAAAAAAATAGATAAAGCAGAAGTCAGCTAATGGTGTTTTATAAACCACGTGTAGCTGCAGGTCACAGTAGTACAAAAAAAAAAACCCTGGAATACTGTTTAATAGGAAATATTCGGTCACAAAAATGGCAGAAACTGTTATTCTCATTGAACTTTGGTCACTGATTGAGCAGAGAACGTATCTAAGATGCATTTAGAATAATTTACATTCATGTTTTTTATGTTTCCGGCTGCAGAAACAGTGAACTCTTACCTGTTTTACTTATTAAATTCATGAAGTTACGGCTGAAAATATGCTTAAATCTACAACAGCTCCTACAAACAAACATGTTGAAACTTGAACTTTGCAGCTGCGACTTTAGTTTTGAAGAGGCCAAGCAGCAGAATCTGTTTTTTCTCAACATCTTGAGCTAAAAATTTACAAATATCTGCATAAATATCTGTAGTTCATGAAAGTAAATCCGGCAAACTAGTGATGGTTGAACAGAAATGTGACGATTTGAGATTTAACAGCCGCTAAGCAGCGATCGGCCTCATCTGGAGAGTTTCTGTGACAATGAACAAACACGGAAACATACGATTAACATGTAAACAAATAAAGCAGATTAAATATTGATTGTACTTTGTCTCCGTTAGATAACAAATCCGCTCGCTGCGATTTAGCCAAACAGGTTCCTCTTGGTGTTATTAGCGCTTCTTTTGATCACCTTTTCGTTCTTTCTTTCTTTCTCGCCGACGTCACGCATCAAAGCGAGGCCGGCGAGGCCTTCATCTCCCGGAGAACTGATTACACGCCGCTGCTCTGCGCACGCAAACGCCTTTAAACAGGTCTGAAAGTAAAAGCAGCCAAATAAATGAGAACCAAAGAAGGTCCTTGGGAAAATAATGCTCCGTTTTTGTACTCGTGTAATGGAAAAAAAAAAAAGAAAGAAGAAAAAAAACATCTCCATGCCAGTCAAAGAGATTGATTTCCATGTTCGCAGGGGGGTCAGCTTTCATATCAAAGATGCTGTGATGTGATTTTGATTATGACTGCTCCAGCGCCACCCTACTGAGATGATGTTTTTTGGTTGCTGTCTCAGATATTTGAAATTGCTTAAACAACAGAATGAAGCGGCAGACAAAAGGAGTAAAAAAAAAAACTGATTCCTTAATTAGTTACCTTTCAATCGGAGCTTCAGTCGGAGGAGCGCTCGCGCCGCATTCAGCGTTTACAGAAAAGTTCTCGTGTCGCTTTAGAGCAATTATAGGGTTTATGGGAATAATGAAAGGGCAGTGGTATTCTTAGTTTCTTCCTTTGTATTGCAACAGAGACCGCTCTCGATGCCGCCGCAAAGACATCCAATTAAAATCAGAAAATATGGCCTTTGAGCTGGAGGTTACTGCTCCCGGTGGTGTTGCGCTAACAATATTTTCATGGACAAATGTCTGTCGATGGAAATAAATACGCTTCGCCGTGTGTGAGAGGCGCCGAATAATGGCAGGCCTGATTGCAGCTGAAGTGCGGCTTCTGCTGAAGTTCCTCGTTTCTGCAACTTTACTCGTCCGCGAATGAATTAAAAAAGATCTGAAAAGATCTTTAAAAAGAACGTGAAAGTGTAAAACCTGTGACGTCATAAAAGAAATCGATGACGTCATTTAAATCCGATGGCGGCCATTTTTCATGACTTGACATAAAGTGCGTTTCCTGACACACGTGTGCACAACTTAAAGTAAAATAAAGTCGCAAGAATTCTTAGTGCATCGATGCATGACCCAACACTTTAATTAAATGCAAAATAATTTAGTTTCTTGTGTAAATTCTGCCACGGTTCTTATTCGTGGTTGGACTTTATTGGGTCAAGTTTAAGATTCTTCTTAAAAAACTCCCACAAAGTCAGAGATTAAAAGCCAATGAGCCAGTTTGAGGTTATTGTGCCTCTAATTAGTGAGAAGATTTTGATAAACAAACATATGGATTATGTAAAAGTGGACTTTTAAATATACTATGTATGTATAAACATAGAAGAAAATAGTAACGTAATTTACGTCTGACAGCGACCGTTCTTCATAATTTTACTTAAAGTACATTCTCTGATCCACATGTACAACTTTGTTTTTCTATAGTTTGACCTTCATGCTGGTATTTAAACTTAAATTAAAGTAAACTGAAGTCGTCAGAATAGTTAATGCACCCATGCATGATGCCACAAGTTGTTTTAAATGTTCTGAATGCTGCCATGATTCCCATTAAGGGTTAAACGTGGTTCCAGTTTCAGACTTTAAGCTTCTTCTCAATAAAACTCGCACAAAGTAAAT
>NW_007578900.1:59115-77056 GCF_000690725.1 Stegastes partitus | reverse complement strand
CAAAGTAAATGAACCAGTTTTGGGTCTTTGTGCTCGTCTGTGATCTTCATAAACAAACTTCACATGATGTAAAATATTTAAGAGTTTAAAAACTGTTTTTATATTTCAACTCATGACAGCAGCAATTCTTCATAGTTTTACATAAAGTCTATTTTTTTGACACACGTGCACAACTTCTGGTACTTTAATGTTAAAGTCAGAATACTTTTTGCACCAATGTGTGATGAAATTTGTGTAATATTCTTCTCAAAAAACTTGCACAAAGTTAAACTAAATGGGACAATTTTGGGCCTCGAACCAGGAAGTAGGTTCTGAAAAACAAACGTAAGCTTCATGTGAAGGTGGGCGGCAGCATTTTAAAGCTTTAATAGTTTAAAAACTACGTATAAAGTAGATTTTCTAACACATGTTCACGATAAATAATAATAAAGAAGAAAATAAAGAAATATTAACGTGCAAGTTAAAGTTAACTTGTCAGAATACTTTGTGCACCAATGTGTGACATGACACCTTAATGGAGGTTAGATGTGGTTTGAATTTATCGTGTAAAATTTTATATTCTTCTCAAAAAACTTGCACAAAGTCGAAGTAAATGAGACAATTTTGGGCCTCGAACCAGGAAGTAGGTTCTGAAAAACAAACGTATGCTTCATGTGAAGGTGGGCGGCAACATTTTAAAGCTTTAATAGTTTAAAAACGACGTATAAAATAGATTTTCTGACACGTGTTCACGATAATAAATAATAACAAAGAAATGAACCTGTCTGGATACTTACTGCACCAACGCATGACGCCACACTTCTTTTGAATTGAAAATAAATGTGTTTTTCATGTAAATACTTCCACGATTCTTAGCCGTGGTTCTAGTTTATTGTAAGATTCTTCCTCGAAAACTTGCACAAAGTCAGAGATGAGAAGTAAACGTGTACATTTTTGCATTTAAATCAAATGTAAAAGCATCTATATGGGTGGTTTCTGGGTGTAAATATCTCAGTTAATCCCGTCGAGTTATTTCCACGCCGGATAAGTCGTCATTGGATCGATGGTTGTGAACAGGAAGTGGGTGGAGCCGCTGTAAGGAGCCTCCATGGCTGCACTTTAATAGAATGTGTGTTCCGGCAGCAAACTCTCCAACATTTGCTTTACACCTTGTCTGAATTAGTTCAGCTTTGCCTCCGCGCCTGTAATTACTGCCCCCATCTGAATGAGCTTAGCGGGCTGGTGTGAAGGAGTCCCAGTGGGGCCCAGCGTGGGTCCTTTCAGCCCCGCATATTCCAGCGCTGCCATTTCAAAAAAAAAAAAAATGTATTACCGCCGTGCAGCTCTGCTAAATGTCATGCCATTCCCTCCTGTGTGGGAGGAATCGCAGCGGCGGTGGCGGTCAAAGAACCCCGGACCTCGGAGCCACCAGGAGGCCGGGCGTTTAGAGGGATGGGACCAGACGAGCAAACAATACGGAGCGTTGTGGCGCTTTTTCCTCTGAACGTGGCAGCGACAGAGCGAGATTGCAATAAAATAGAATCAATGCAACAGGATGTGTTGAATTTGTGCTCAGATAAGAGACGATAATGATATTTATTATGCAGGAAATCTGCATTTTATTCCCACTTTTAGTTTAATTATTCTTTTATTGATTTTTTTAATTTTGTAATTTGGCACTCTCGCTACTCCATACTTTTAAAGCAGCATTATAAAAAAATAAAGCAAAATAAAAGAACAAAAAAAAATAAATTAAAAAAAATAAAGAAATACATTTTTACAAAATAATTAAAAATAAATAAATAAAAATAAACAAGAAACAAATAAGTTATTGTGATTTTTATCATTTTATTTATTTGTCTTTATATTTCTACTTTATTATTCTTTTCTTTTATGCATTCATTTTTGATTAATATTGCTTTATATTGCCACATTATTTATTTTTTTTATTTTATTTATTCTTTTTTTAAATTTCCACTTTTATTTTATTATTCTTTTATTGATTTACTTTTGTAATTTGGCACTCTCACTACTCCATATATCACCGTTTAAAGTCTCTTCAAAAAATGTATTGACCTAAATACGTTTTTTAAAAAGGAAATTAGCCGGCTGTATTATATCCTGCTGTATTTTTTTCCGGCACAGATGTTCTCTAAACGGTGGAAGTGCATCACTGAATTTATTCAGGAGAAAGAAGTTACGTATTACAGAATCAGCTTTATTGCTGAATTACCGTAATGTCCGGACTATAAGCTGTTACTTTCTTCACCTGCTTTGAACACTGCGGCGGATTTTTACAAATTTGCCTCGAGACCAAAGTGACGTTGAGAAAGAGAGACGGAGGAAGTGACGAAGTAATTCTGAGGCTGTTCAACTCCGACACTGAAGAAGACGACTTTAGTGGTTTTAGTGCAGGAGGAAGACGAAGATAGCGATCAATGACTTTACGTATTTGTATATGTTACCGGTACGTATTTAATTAAAAGTTTAAAAACGTCTTTCTGTGTAAATATCTCATGTTACAACGTGGACACCTGCAGCTTATAGACAAGTGCGGCCTGTATATGTACAAAACTAGTTTTGTTTTTAAAGTTAGTGGGCGTGGCTTATATTCAGGTGCCTCAATAGTCCAGAATTTACGGTATGTGCACACGTGCATGGAGTTTAGCTCATTTACTCTGGTAGTGCTTACAAGAAAACTAATGTTTGCACTTAAACAACAGGCTAAGGACAGAAAAAGGGGAGTTTAATCCCCATGTAAAGCTACAGATGTGTGTAAAAGATGTTTTTGGTGCAGATTCTGACAATAAATAGAGTTAATTCTCCATAAACCAGACAGCTAATCGTTCTTCAGAAGATAATCTCTTCATCTCACCTCGTCCTTCAGCTTTGCTCGTCGCTAAAGGTGCTCCGCCAAAGAGGAATTTACGGCGACCGAGCTCCACCGATTGAAAAAAAAAAAACATGTAGCTTTGCATGCGGTTTGAAAAATAAATCAGAAAAAGATCAAATGAATCGTCTTCGAGGCAATTAGGCGAGCAAGGAGGTCTCCTCGAACGCCGACGGATCCGGAGCGTGTGTGTTTTTACTCAAAAGTGAGCATTCATCATATCACAGCTTGGTTTCCTGATCAGCTTAAAGAGTCCCTCAGGTGGTTCTTCTTTAAAGAACATTAATCATGAACGCTTATTACACGCGACCTGCTGATTCCAGGTTCTTCCATTTATCTCGGGAAGAAAGACTCCCCTCGCACTCGGTCAAACACTTACACCTGATCCCCGTGAACCCGGACCGCCGCCCCTCCCCCAGAAGAGCCGCAGGATCAGAGAGGAATCCTGCAGGTGTGTCGTTAATTAGGTAACGAGGTTCCTGATGCACGTTAAAGAACAACAAGATAGAACGTTTAGCACGTAGATGCAAACAAAACAACAAACATCTTAACATTTGCTAAAAGCCGAACAAGAGAATCTTCGCTTTAGAATCTACAAACCGCTGCTCTTTGTTCCAGAAACGTTCCGAGAAGGTTGTACGAGTGTTTTCAGCAGGAATTTTTCTTTTAGTTCCTGAATGTTGCTCCTAAAGGTACGATTATTAAAATGTTTGGTGATGACACTGTTAGACCCAAACGTTCTTTTTTTAACATTGTGGGAACGTTTTTTAGTTTCGAAAACGTGTTCCCGAAAACATCTTCAGAACATTGCAGCCAGAATGTTCTACCTTTGTTATTATATCACATTACAGGAATGTTTTTGTAAAGAACGTTCTGTCATCTTAAGTCTCAGTAACATCTGGAAAACATTTTTTTCATGGTGTTGCACGAAGATCATCCTTCATCTGTTATCAGTGTTGAAACGTCTCACAGAAGAACGTTCTAAAATGTTCTCTCTCAACAAAAAGGCAAAATGTTCCACCTTTAATACGTCACAGTACAGGAACGTTATCAAGTGTTCTGTGTGTAAAACATTTGGTCATCTGATGCATTGAGAACATCCTTCATCAGTTATCATTGTGAAAATGTCTCACAGAAGAACGTTCCATAATGTTCTCCCTCAACAAAAAGGCAAAATGTTCCACCTTTAATACGTCACAGTACAGGAACGTTATCAAGTGTTCTGTGTGTAAAACATTTGGTCATCTGATGCATTGAGAACATCCTTCATCAGTTATCATTGTGAAAATGTCTCACAGAAGAACGTTCCATAATGTTCTCCCTCAACAAAAAGGCAAAATGTTCCACCTTTAATACAGCACATTACAAGAACGTTATAAAATGTTCTGTTTAGAAAACATTCTGTCATCTGAGGTCTCAGTAACATCTGAAAAACATTTTTTAATGTTTGTTTGAGAACGTTCTTCGTTTGTTATGTGACATTGTGTTCATCTCTGAAACATCCTCGGGACATTACAGGCAGAATGTTCCACCATTGTTAATGTATCGCATTATAGGAATGTTCTGCCACTTGAGGTTGAAAACGTCTTTTGAATGTTGCACTGAGAACATCCTTGTGGAGGAACGTTCTATACTGTTCTCCCTAAACAAAAAGTCTAAATGTCTTACCGTTAATACATCACATTATAGGAACGTTATAAAATCTTCCGTGTATGAAACATTTGGTCATCTGAGAAACATCTGGAAAACATTTTCTTAATGCTAGTTTGAGAACATTTGTTATCATAGAAGATTGTAAGAATGTTTGAGAGAGGAAGGTTCTATGTGTTCCCTCAACAACATCCTCAGAACATTACAGGCAGAGTGTTCCACCATTGTTAATGTATCGCATTATAGGAATGTTCTGTCACTTGAGGTTGAAAACGTTTTTTGAATGTTGCACTGAGAACATCATTCCTTTAACATTCCTTGCGGAGGAACGTTCTACACTGTTCTGTCATCACATTACATTACATTACATGGTTACGTTTCAAAGCACCTGAGGCCTCAATAACATCAGGGGAACACTTTAGGAATGTTGGTTTGAGAACGTTCCCCCTTCGTCATCATAGAACATCATCTGCGTTCTTGACATCACCCTCTGAATGTTGACATTAAAACATTTGATTAACTTTATCGGAACATTACTGGAAATATAAATAGTAATGGACATTTAATTTAAAACATTTTCTTTAAAGAATTATTGGAACTCGTAGGTAACGTTATCCAGCGTTGTGGGAACGTTCTCTGTCAGCTGGGTGGAATCAAATCCCAGTTACAGTGACCTGTTTTTAAATGTTAGCTGCTAACGTTTAATCCCCCATTATCACTCTGTCGCCAACGTCTCATGGCGTTCTCTTTGTGTTTGTGGAACCATCGTGTTTACCAGTTTGTGCTTCATGTAAATAAGAGGCTGAAGTGAAAACACGTGTGATTTCCCAGCGGTTCTCCGGGAAACGCCAGCAGAACGTGTTGGTGTTGACGGCTGCTGTTTACACAATAAATGTCAGGGCTTCCTCGGTGTCGACGTAAACGTAATATAACTCAGGTTTAAAGTGCAAACACGGAACGAGAACGGCTCTCGGAGTTAATATATCTATAAATGAAGAACCGTAGCCGCGGATCGGGGAATGTTTGACGGATTTTCCCATCAGGTCAAACCATCAGGGAGGCGTCTGATTCGTGTCCAAACACGCAGTCAGTCGTAAAATCGCAGTCACAGATCTTTAAAAGCCAGAGCTAAGAGTCCTGCAGCATGATGTCACCCACACAGAACCCTGATCTCAGCAGGTTCTGAGCCAAGTTCTGCAAGATGTTCCAACCTACCTGCCAAGTACATCCAGGAACTGTTAATTCAAGCAAAAATATAACATTTTAAGTTGACAGACTTCAATAAAAATTTGAGTTTGGGGATGTAAGTTGACTTTGGACTTTGAGTTTTAGAGGTTGTGTTCGCTGTAGAGGTTTAATCAAGCTGCTCAAATCTGAAGAAACTGTTAATAAATGAGCTCCGATTATTTCCTGTTTGTCATTAATAGTGTCAAACTGGACATAAAAAACATGCAGGAAGTGTTTGTTATCATCATTTAAACACTTTGTGGAGGATTTTGAACCCTGAGCCGTGTATGTTTTAATATAATGAGTCCAGCAGGTTCATTGGACACTATTTGAACTTAAAACAAACTTAATTTTCAAATTGCAAGATTTCATAACAGAGATTGTTCAACAAAAGAACATTAAGACAGTTTTTTGTTATTATGCTAACTTAAACTGTGTGTTTTTTTGGACTCTCAGACGAGCTTTAATCGTTTACACAGTGTCAGTTTTTCAAGCGAATAGCTTCACATTTACAGCTTTTAATTGTTATTCAGGCCAAATAACACTATTTACAGTTGTGAGAGTTGGTGTTAGTTTAAAAAACAGGGCTGGTGTGTTTTACGGTTCAAAGTTTGACTTTATCAGTAACTCACGTAGAGAAGCTGTAATATAAAACCTCGTCGTTTGTGTTGTTTTTAATTAGCTGCAGCTGAACTATGAAGTCATTGCCAGTAAATATTATATTTTTGCAGCTGTAGTGTTATGGAGCCTTCTGATAAGTTTAAAAAATAAAATAAAATTTGCATATATAAGTTTTAATTTGGATCATTTTTTGCTACATCTGACATTTTTGGTGCATGAATTACTGATCCGTGGTGGATTATATACATCAGGTTTGACAGGAAAACAAACATCACACTGATGATGTAAAGGTCTCAAATACTCATGAATGGACTACGATCCACTGGGTGCTACGGGGTTACCGTAAATTCCGGACTATAAGCGGCTACTTTTTTCACACACTTTGAACACTGCGGCTTAAACAATGATGCGGCTATTTTCTGGATTTTTACAAATTTGCCTCGAGACCAAAGTGACATTAAGAACGACAACAAAAGAGAGACTGAGGAAGTAATTCTGAGGCTGTTCAACTTCGACACTGAAGACTTTAGTGGTTTTAGGAGGAAGATGAAGATAGCGATCAATGACTTTTCCTGGTCGGCTGCTGTAGTTTTTATTTTTTTAATGTTCCAACGTGGACGCCTGCAGCTTATAGACGAGTGTGGCCTGTATATGTACAAAACTGGTTTTCTTTTTAAAGTTAGTGGGTGTGGCTTATATTCAGGTGCCTCAATAGTCCGGACATTACGGTAAATAAAAGACTGTGCATAGCGGTACAGCAGCAGTTAGCTCTAAACTCCTTTTCAGACATGTAGCCTGTCAAAGTTTATCGTCACTGCGGTGAAGTTTTATTTTTATGGGCATTTAGATGTGGAATGAAAATAGATATTTGGGGATTTTGACATGCAAAATGTGTCTTTCTTGCACTTTTGGATCGTTTTCGGATCGATATCGATGCTGGAATGTGGTAAAATCTTCTTTAAATCACTTCACAAAAGGGTTAGACTAATGAGGTCCATAATTTAATCCAAATTTAGCAAAACATTAACATCAGCAGAAGTTCAGTTTGTTGCTTGCGGCTGTTTGTGGGAGTTTTTCCTCTGAGTTTATTAAATAAACGCAGCATCAAGCGGTGGTAGGATCCATATAAGCAGAAGTTTTTCATGTCTTCTTCTTATTTAATTCGTATAAATGATCCCTGACTTGGAGTTAGGTCAGGGTGTGACAGCAGCTGTGGACTTTTCTTTGCAGGTAAATCAAAAATTATAAGTGATCATTTTGGCGCTCCATCACTGCTGTCACATATTTAATTGCACTGTTAGTAAACTAGCAGGTGGATTATCATCAGACATGGACAGAAGCTTTAATCTGTTGTTGTTTTAGTGCATTATTGTGTTTTATAAATCATATTTCTGTACAAAATGCTTTAGCAGACAGAACGAGCAGCAGTGTTGTGTGTGTGCACGTCTGGGGAAAAAAAAAAACAGGACTTAAGAGAGAAAAATGATAACTCTACAACGGATATTACCTTTGGGATGAGTGTTTTTGCTGAGACAGAGAAGCGTCAGATTGTTTGCCGTTGTGTTCTCGCTGAGGGAAGACAGGATGACAGAAGCTCACCACAATGGAGCACAGTCTTAATAATCCCAGCAAGCGAGTCCTGAGGAGGTAAATCAGCATCTCCGTGACGTTAAACAACATTTATTTATTTGCCCCTGCAGCCCTGTTGTCTCACGTGATTCATTAACTGTTAAACGTCCTTGTTTTGGGGCCTCTGAAGTAGCACTTGAACCTTTGGAGCTGCAGCTGTTTCAGAGGCGTGTGTACAGTCAGGGTGAAACAAAGGTTACGGAGGCTCGTCAATATTTTACAGGGGAACCCCTCCCTCGCCGTAATTAGATAGATTACCTGTTAGCCATGCTCCCGTGTGCAGAAATGTTTTTAAACCGCGCTATCCTCCGGGCAAATGGAAAGGAAAGTCAAAAGGAATTACACGCTGTCCGGGCAACGGCGACTATTAATGGTCGCAGCCAAAGCAAAAAAACAAAAAAGGCAGCCGGAGCAACTTTCTCATGTCGAGGAGTGATTAATTTTTTACTGCTCCAGAGTACAAAAGGTTCGGTTAAAAATTTAAAAGGCCTTGTGGCTGACAGCGGCCATCAGACGTCAGGACGGTTCAGGCTGCTTGTGCAGATACCGTTCACACCTATAGCATGAGATAAAGCGTGGCGGCCATACAATAACAATAACAGATGAAGAGAATAAAAAACCAGCAGACGAGTTTACAGCGTTTCACCTTCCTGCACGCTGACCTTTTAAATAAACGTTTCTGTTTTGTGTCAGAACAGGTTTTAATCCGCTTTTCTACATTTATTAAACTATTTAATTACTTGTATGATTTACAAAATAAAGATTTTTTTGTACTAAAGTGAAAATTTGTGCAATCAAATCTTACTTTTCTGCTTCATGCATCATTTTAGTCCCCCCCCCCCCTTCATTTAAACCTTAACGACACAGGCAGAGAACCTTCCCACAACATTGGGTAACTTTACCAGTAATGTTCCTGTAAAGTTAATATAGTGTTTTAGTAAAAACACAGATGATGTTCTATGATGACAGAGGAGAAACGTTCTCAAACCAGCATTCAGAAAATGTTTACAGATGTTATCAAGGCCTCAGATGATATTTATAAAACATTCCTGTAATGTGATATATTAACCAAAGCAGAACATTCTGGCTTTAATGTTCTCAGGATGTTCTGGGGATGTTGTTGAGAGAACACATTATAGAATGTTCAAAATGTTCTATGATAACAAAGGAGGAACGTTCTCAAACCAGCATTCGAAAAGTGTTTTCCAGATGTTATCAAGGCCTCGGGTAATTTTTATAAAACGTTTCTGTAATGTGATATAGTAGCAAAGATGGATGATTCTCCCTGCAATGTTCTGAGGATGCTGTTGGGGGAACACATTATAGAACACTCTGCATAAAACATTCTCAAAATGTTTCAAGATAACAAAGTAGCAACGTTCTCAAACCAGTATTCAAAAACTGTTTTCCAGACGTTATCAAGGCCTCAGATGAAAGAATGTTTTTTTTTTTTTTTCAATGTTTCTGTAATTTAATAGAACTTTTTGTCTTTTTGTCGAGGGAACACATTCTAAGAACGTTCTTCTGTGAGATGGATGCAACATTCAAAAAACATTAGTGTTATTGAGACCTCGGATGACGGAACGTTCTTTTGAGAAGTTCCTGTTCTGCGATATGCTAACAAAAGTGGAACATTCTGGCTTTAACGTTCTGAGAAGGTTCTGAGGATGTTGTTGAGGGAACACATTATAGAATCTATGAAATGTTCCCACAGCGTTTCATAACCTCAGTGCAGCATTCGGTTTTGAGAACGTTGTAGCACAACAATGTTATTATTAAACATTTTCAGAACATCTTTAGTTATGTTTAAGAAGAACATTCGTGGAACTAACAGAAAACTTCCTGCTGAACACATCAGAACTTTTCTCTGAATCTCTTTCTGCCTGTTTGAGAACATGTTTGTGTTTTTAACCTTCTGAAGCCCTCAGAGCAGCTGCTAGCAGCCGACACTCGTTGCTCCGCACGTTTCTGCCCACAAACTAGCGTACGAAGACGGAACATACTGCGTGGAGCAGAAGTTTCTGGCTTTTCACATGTTTAGGTTCTATCCATCAGGCACCCCACCATCAGGGAGACATCTGATTGATCCAAAATTTATCCTGCAGCAGCCAGCAACAACCACAAACATACAGTCGGAGTCGTAAAGAAGCATCTTCGGCGTGCAGAAGGAATCCTGCGGCAGATGGTTTGGCTGCCACAGAAGAACCGCGTTCTCCAAGACGCTCGAAAAACTGGCGTTGGCGCCAACTTCTGCAACAAGCTTGAACCCCGCGTTGCACATACATCGAGGATCATCTTATATCCAGTCATTCAACTTTTAAAACGAACAGAATCGGCAGGTTTGCAACCAAAACAGTAATTTTGAATCCAGTTTTTCATTTCTGTGTTGCTGCTGATTTAGTTTTATTTTTTTAATATTCTAAAGTTTTACGTCGTATCGTTGTGTGTTTCTGTCCTTGCTGCTGCTGCTGCTTTCAAGAATACCTCAGTGTCTGAAATTGGCGAGATGCGAGCTGTAAAACGGCATACCTCCGACTCATACCTCGACGCAGAGAATGCACAGCGCATCTATTAAACCTAATCAGCGCGCAGCAAAGAATTTATCGGCGCCCTTCTTTCTGCTTTGTACAATTTCTCCCTTTTGAGTCGTGCATTAAAAATTCAGAAAGCATCAGGATGAGATGTGGCGCGAAGCAAGAAGGTCAGAAAGGGAAGAAGGTTTTATTGGAATTAAAACTGGGATTGTGAAGATCTTTACGTTTAATCAGACGTATTGGTACCTTCAGGTTTTTACGACCAGCGTGAACTTGGCGTCGTGTGAGTTTTCCAAAGTGAGGCTTTCAGTGGACGCTCTGGCTGTTGTCATCAGATTGATTCCCTCGGGGATGGCTTTCACCTTCCATAAAATGCTCCATAAACACCCTTTAATCTGCTGCGTTGTATGAAGCGGAGTGTCCCCCGCCCATACAGCGCCGGAGTAATTAATCGTTTCCTACTTTTCCAATATAATCACTTATGCTATATTTAAACCGCGTGCAGTCTGTAAGATGTTTCCCCTGTGGACGGCAGGACCATCTGTGTTGTCATTTCTTTACTGATGAGACCGGAGCTTCGGTTGCACAACGTTTCTAAACTTGGCTCGCGCCGGATGCGGCCGCCGAGTTCGTCTATTGTCTGTTTTCATTTCACAGATTCTGCTCGTTCTCACCGATCGGATGTTTGTTTTCCACACTGCGGAGTTGAGTAGTTGGTGGGTATACGTGGTGTTGACCGTGTGGAAAGTTGAAGGCGGCGTGGAGGCGGTTTGGATTTGTGGAGACGTGGAGCATCGTGGTGTTGAGCACGATTCTCTGCTGCACGCTCCGATATTAAACGAGGCCATAAAACAGAAAAATGTCTGTTTTATAAGATGTTCCTGTAATGTGAGACATTTACAAAGGTGGAACATTTTGCTGCAATGTTCTGAGGATGTTCTTGGGATGTTGTTGACGGAACACATTATGGAACGTTGTTCTATAATAATAATGAAAAGTACGCCAGATGTTCGTCTCAAAACAAAAGCACAAAATGTTTTCCAGACATTATCAAGGCCTCAGAGGACAGAATTTTTTTATTACGTTCTTGTAATATGATAGACTAAAGGTAGAACATTTTGCCTTTTTGTTGTGGGGACATTTATAGAACGTTCTTCTGTGAGACTCTTCCACAATGATCACAGAGGATGTTCTGGATGCAACATTCAGAAAACTTTTTTCCAGATGTTGTCGAGGGCTCAGATGGCGTAACATTTTTCTAAAATGTTCCTGTAATGTGAGATGTTAACAAAGGTGGAACAGCTTACCTTTTTTGTTGAGGGAACACATCATGGAACGTTCCTCTAAAACACATTTCTACTACGATCATTCAGAGAAAAAAAAAAGAAGCAAAAATGTTCCCAGTGCACCCTTAAAAACAATTTCAGATGACAGAATGTTCTTTGTAAGACGTTCCTGCAATGTGATATATTAGCAAAGGTGGAACATTTTGCTGCAATGTTCTGAGGATGTTCTGGGGATGTTGTAGAGGAACGCAATATAGAACGTTTTTCATAAACCACCATGTTCCATGATAACTAAGAACTTTTTCCAGTTGTTGTCAAGGCCTCAGATGAAAGAATGTTTTTAGAATGTTCTTGTAATGTGATAGACTAAAGGTAGAACATTTTACCTTTTTGTTGAAGGGACAACATTTGTAGAACGTTCTTCTGTGGGACGCTTCCACAATGATCACAGAGGATGTTCTGGATGCAACATGTGGAAAACATTTTCCACATGTTGTTGAGGCTTCGATGGCGTGACGTTTTTCTAAAATGTTCCTGTGATGTGAGTTATAAACGAAAGTGGAACATTCTGGCTGCAATGTTCTGAGGATGTTCCGGGGATGTTGCTGAGGGAACATATTGTAGAACCTATAAAACGTTCCCACAATGTTACACGATAACAAAGATAGAACACAGCATTCAGTTTAACAGTCTAACATTTTTCTTTTCTTTATGGAGAACATTGTTTAAAATTTATCTTCCCTCTGAAAACAGTAGTAGAACGTTTATGGAACAAAACAAAACAAAAAAAGACCTGTTTGATAGCATGCATGCAAACTGTGGAGGAGAACCTCAGTGAGTCCAACGTGGGAGAAAAGTTATTTCAACAACAGTTTGAGCTGCTTTCCTTTTTACGAATTGAAGGGAAAAACGCCAAAAACATTATTTTTCTTCGCGGATAAGATATGCAAAGCTGATAACGTTGTCATCACGTCAACTCGAGGCTGTAATCGCTGCCAAACGCGCCTCAACTCAACATTAACTCAAGTTGTTCCATATTTTTATTTATTTAATATCATTTTATCGTGTTTTTCGCTGCTTATCAGCCTCCAAAGACCTAATCCACCCTCTGTGATTCCGACTTTCAAAACAGAACGAGATGAAGAAAAGTCTGAACGTTAGCGTGAGAACTCGCATGTTATCACATGTACATGTTCACGTAATTGAGTTTTAATCTGTCATACTGGAAGCTTTCTGCAAAAAAAAAAAAAAGGAGGCAAATTAACTCCTGCCAATTAGCGCAGATAAGGCTCCGAACCGGAGATTTCTGTCGTCTGCTGCGTATCGTGAGCTGACACCGGGAACCTTTGGCCCGCCGGCTCTGATTGGATTTCATGGAGGTCAACTGTAGATGGCAGGAGGGCTGGTAAAATAAAAGCACGAGTGAAATCCTGACGCAACGTTTCATCTCGAAGAGGCCGGATAAAGCCCGCGATGAAAAACAAACGCAGCAGCGCCGCAGCGGAACGCCTCCGCGCTCGGCCCATCAGCATGCACGGCGTCGGACGAGAACCTCGGCGGGTCTTGCGGGACTCCGCCACACAGGAATTGAGGACATGCAAGTACCTTTCTCACATTTTAACTAAACCGATCGCTTCCTCAGAGCAAAGAGAGAGAGAGAGAAAAAAAAAAAAAAACGAGGGGAATTGCGTAAAGAGATGTCAGATCCAAAGAAAGGCAACGAGATATGCAATGTCACCAGCAGGCTACCAGGAGACTTTCCTTTAATCAGAGGCCCACGTCGTAATGTCCACGAGCCCGTCGGTTCGCCGCGCAGAGCTGCAGAACCTCTGGCATACTGAAAGCGCTCACTCTCTCCCCGCTGCGAGTCTCTGTAGATCATCTTTGATTGACCCAATTAGGCGAGTCCACCGGGTGATGCTTGCTGCTTATTAGTGTTTCACATTGGCTTAATCATTGGATGCAGTACGTGAACGAGGTGCAGAGCGACCTGGCAGAAGGCTGACACCGGCCTCCTTTCAAGTGCAAATGAAACCAAAGGCTGGTAACCTGTGGCAACTTCAACAGCTGCTTTGAGCGCCTATCAAAACAAAGTCCTGATGCCATTTAGTAGGTCAGTGGTTTGGAGAGATATTTAAGATGCCCTGTTAGCTGCAGCGGGGGCTCCGTTGTATTCACTCCGAAGCGAAGCCGATCTCCCCGGTGACAGCTTCGAGCCACGTTTTTTTTTTTGTTATTTTAAAATGCACGCCGTTCGTGACGTTCTTCTCGAGACATAATGAAGCAATATTTTTACGAGCTGCAGGAGAAGCCGCCCCGATGCTACGCGTGCAGGTGAATTCCCCCGTGTGACGGATGGAGGGGAAAAAGGTAATTTGTGAAGAGACCTGCCTGCCAAGATGATGAAGAGTTCTCCTTTGTTGATTTTCCCAAAAGTGTCTCCCAGTCAGGAGTCATAAGAGAGCAGAGCTTACTGTGACACCTTGACTGGCATTCGGGGAGGCCTGGTCCTTCCTTGAAGCTCGCTGTGTGTTTAAAATAAAGAATATCATTATGTTCTGATAGGAATTCTCTGTCATTTGCAGAGGTAATTCCTCTCCTCGCCGTGACACCGTTGCCTTTGGGCTTACTGTATGACAGTATTTGTAAATAGATTAAACTTTCCTCAAGGAATGCAGGAGGCGCTCGCGCTGTACGGCTTCATTTGGCGGATGTTCCTGCTGCCTGTTGTTCAAACCTTGAGCAGTTATTGATGTGTGCAGCTTCAACCCAGAACACGCTCGTTATTTAAAAGAGTCATTATCATAAACTCTGGAGAATAAAGTTTTTAAAAGTTAAATCCAAGGTTTCAACGCGAGCAGAACAGCAGAAGGAATGTCTGCGTTTTTGACCGGTGGAGCTTTTTAGGGATTCTTTGTTGTTTTTAGTGCATCTGAATGTGACTCATCGATAGTTTTGTCCAAAATCCAAATGTATTTTGGGCCCAGCGTGTTTGTTTTATTGGATCCAGTCTCAGGTGTTTACCGAGCCGAGGCTTCGTTGGACGTTTTTAGGTGTTCAGCACAGAGCAAAGGAAGGATGTGATCCACATGGTGCAGCGTTAAAATGATGCTAAAAAGAAAGAATCTGCAAATTATGTTCAACCAACAAACTACTTGGGAGCATAAACACAAGTTTAAGTTGATAAAGTTTAAATTGTCAGAACAAAGACTGAGCAGAAACATGTGTGGAGGAGAGACGGTGAGGCCTTTAATCCCAAGAACACCAAACCTACCATCAAGCATGGAGGTGGCAGCATCATGTTCTGGGGCTGTTCTGCTGCCAGTGGAACTGGAGCTTTACACAAAGTCAATGGAACAATGAAGAAGGAGGATTACCTCCACGTTGTTCAGGAAAACCTCAAACCATCAGCAGAAGGTTGATCTTTAACACAGTTGGATGTTTTTTAGTTTAGTTTTTGTTTTGTTTTGTTTCTTAACAAATTTGGACACCCATCGAGTCATTTTGGATAAAGTTTGAGTTATTTCAAACTATTTTCTGTCTTTGTCGACAAGGTTTGAGTCATTTTGGACGACTTTTACGCAAGTCTGGACAATTTCTTTGTCTTTTTGGACAAGGTTGTAGTAAATTTGGACACGTTTTGAGGTGTTTTTGACAATTTACTGTCATTTTCGAAAGCTGATTTTGGACAAGTTTACAACTTTTGAATTATTTTGGACAAATTTTAAGCTTCTCTGGACAATGTTTGAGTCATTTTGGGGAATTTTTTGAATAATTCTGGACAAACTTTTGTCATTTTAGAAAAGTTTTAAGTCATTTAGGACATTTTTGTTTGTAAAGAGTTTCCAATAACTTCTAACTTTCCACAACAGAATGATTGAAACACAACCTACCATCAGGCACGGTAGTGGCAGCATCATGCTCTGGGGCAGTAAATGGAACAATGAAGGTGGAGGATTACCTCCACGTTCGTCAGGAGAACCTACAACCATCAGCAGGAGGTTGATCTTGGACACAGTTGGACAATGAGCCCAAACACACATGAAAGTGGTGAAGAAATGGTTCAATCAAGCTGGAATGAAGGTTTTAAAGCACAAACACATGTTTCCTTTAAGTTGATTAAGTGTAAACTGTCTCGTATTTCCATATTATTTAATATTATGGTGTGTTAAGCATAATTATTTGCACCATTTTTCAAATTTGCCAACTTAAAAACTAAAAAAAAAGTGTCTTGTAGGGAGGAGATTTAAAATCTTGACCTTAAGGTGGAGAAAACGACTTGAATTTAGCTTTAAATCAAGTTTAAAATCAACAAAATATCAAGCTGATGTCAACACACACGACTTAAAAGCTTTATCTAGATCATTAAACTACAAACACAAAGGCATTTATCTGCAAGTGGTGCTTGCGGTTTGATAAACTCTGGTGTTCTTCATCAGATGTTTGGAGGAAGGCGGCGGCGGCGGCGGTGTGTAGGTAGCAGGCTTGATTAGAAAATGACACTTTAAGAATTATTTGAAGTGTGATGAAGTAGGTGTGAGCTAATTATTCAGGTCACCGCGAGCTATGTGCGCAATCTGCCAGCTTCTTCTTCTTCTTCTTTTTTTTTTATGTTAGTCTGTAAATTCAACTGTTTCCTTCTTTTTTTAAAAACTCCTGCTTCTGGATCCGTCCGCCCGCCTGCACGTTGCATATGCTGCAGTCAAACCCGAGCTTTCTGCCGTTTGATTCGCAGTTTAATCACGCGAGCGCTTAATGAGGAGGCTTTGGAACTGAAATGACATAATTTCAGTGGCAGCGGTGTCACATTTGCCGATAGGTATTTGCACAGAAGTACTTAAATATTTCACACACACACACGCGGATGTAGACAGGTGTTGTTTTAACAAACAGCATGCACCTAAGCACATCCCTTAAGTGAGACGCAGTCAGGAACACATCAGGATCCCCATCTGTCAGAAAGAGACGAGGGCTGGCCCAGAGGAACTCGCCGAAATCGGGAAAACGGCGCCGCTGCTGCTGCTGCTGCGTGTGCGATGTGCTGTCAAACTTTGTTGATGGCGCAACATGCTCATTTGTTACCAATCAGATTTAATTAGAAGTTGTAACGGCTTTATGACACACCTCCTTTGAGCGAGCTGACAAACGCTGTATAGCTGCCGTGTATGTTTTCTCCTTTATTTGCCTTAAAAGAGGCGGCGAAGGATCTTTTTTTTATTCTCTTCGGCGGTAAACAGACGGAAAGCTTCCAGCTGATCTGCACAATAGCCGCCGTACGTTGCTGTAATTTCTGTAACTGTAAACTTGTTTCCCACGAAAACAGACCAGTTTTTTTTTCCTGCAGCAGGTTTTTTTTTTTTTTATCTCGATGCAAGCAGGATTCCTGAGAGGTTAAATTATGGCTTCACCAGTCATTGTCAGAATGTTTTATCAGGATCCTGTTTACTCTCTGACACGGCATCTCATTCAACTTCAAGAGCTGTTTGATGCACAGAGAACCATACTGCAGAATACTCTGAGGGTACAGTACGGCTGTGCAGCAGTCCAACGGTTAAAAAAAAAAACGCATCTGAATTTCTTTCCCAGCAGCGGATTCTTTTTGCATAAATAGTTGTATCTACATTTGTACGTGTAGCGCAAATAAATCTCAAGTCAATGTAGGGGATAATTATCAGGAGCAGGTAGTTTTTGGAGTGAAATGTGTCTCATCGCTGATGGAGGCTGAAAAGCTCAACACACATTATGTATTAATGATGATGACGAATGTAGATGTTCATAGTGATGATGGTACACTGTAAAAAAAAAAAAAGAAAAAGTAGTATTCAGGCACCTGTCGCACCGAGAAATACTGTAAAATACCAGAAAATAACCATCTCATAAAAATAATAAATAACTTTCTATTATTAAAATAAGTTTGTTTTGCCTTAATTTTACGAAAGCTTGTGTATATGTTTGGGCTTTTAACATTAATTAAAGGATGTTTACTAATATTAAAATATATAATTTGGAGTATTAATTATGATTAATATTTATGTTATGAAACTATTTATGGTAATTATGTGGAAGAATCTAACTTTTGATGAGTGATGTTACACTGTAAAAAAACAACAACTAATAATATTCTG
>NW_007578900.1:51701-58435 GCF_000690725.1 Stegastes partitus | reverse complement strand
TATGATAGTAATAATAATAATAGTTATTTATATAGTAATAGTGCTAAAGAATGTGGATGTTGATGTGTGATCACCCCTATTATTGATGACGGTACACTGTTTTAGAGTGCATACACTGTAAAAATAACAGAAAACCTCCTAAAAACACAGAAATCTTCTATAATTACACATTTAAAAAGAGTGCAGCAATAATTTTACACGAGGTAGTTTATGTTTTGGGCTTTTGAACACGATATTTACACACGAACAACAACAAAAACGACTATCTGTGTATCTGAACATGTAGATAAATGCTCAGAGATGTTAAACACAACCAACACTTCTTTTTTTTTGCAAAAACATCTAGAATGACACAAGATGCGTCTAATTTAACAAACAAATCAAACTTAATCTAGCATCTGTTTATGACAGGTTGGAGTTTTAAGACGACTTCTCTGCTGTTTGGGGGTAATTCGCTGTTTTCCTCCGAGCGTGGAGGGGGAGCGCCTCTATCTGGTCCCCATAATGGCGTCTGTCAGCGGAGCGACGCCCTCTCACACTTGTCACAAGCGCTCTGTCTCGTGTCTCCCCTCGGACTGCATTAGTGTCAGCGTGCACTCGGCTCCACTCATTGTGTGTAATCATTGCTTTGTCTCTGGCGCCCCGACACACACCTCGCTGCATGCAACTTCCTGCCGTCCCAGCGGCCCTCCACCCCCCCTACCTCCTCCACCACCACCGCCGCCGCCGCCACCAAATCTCTCGCCGCCACCGCGCCACTGAGCTGCACTCGCCTCGCACCTAAAGGGATTGCTGTCACGCTGAAAAGGCCGCGCTTTCTATGCCTGACAACTCGCGTGTTTGTACGCCGTGATGCAAACGTTTCCCCCACTGATATTGTTTTGTCACTTAATGGTGACCCCCACTAGCGCGCCATTAAGAGCCCGGCGTTCCGCAGAACCCGGGCGGCTCCTGCGAAACTCGTCCCCATAGGACATTTTCAATACTTGTCCTTCTTGTTATCTACGTGCCATTGTGTGCCGCACAAACCCATTTTCTGCTTTATTCGTCCCCTGCTGAATGATTTCGCTGGGAACCCGTGGGGCGGTGGAGGGGAGGGGAGGTGACAAGAGCCCTTCACCACTTTCTCCCTGAAAAGTTTCTGCTTTTGTCTGCCGTCTTATTTCTGTGTTAAGATGACACCTGGGAATAATCCCGGGGGGGTTGACATAAATGGAATTCAAATTAACTGGATTAAATGCTATAATCATAACAGGCATAATAACTATTACAACTTTGGATATGTTTTGATCATGTCCCTCATTTCATTTTATTTTTTTTCCCCTCCTCTCAGTGTGTGTATGTGTGTGTGTGTGTGTGTGTGTGTGTGTGTGTTAGCTCTGAATAAATGAGCATATTTTTGGCGTAAAACTGTAAATGGAAATAGCTTTTAGATACGAGCGAGATGCAAAAGCAACCTACTTTTTCCAAAAAAGAAATACAGTAGTTGTGCATAACCCCAATTATTATGCATTTAGACACTTATTGTAATTGATTAGACCCCCGGAAAGCATCAGCAGAACGGAAACTACACTCGTAACAATTTTACGTCGAATGCAAACCGCAATAAATCACGCGTTCTACTTTTCCGACCCACGAGCCATATGGCGCCATATTCTTTTGCTGCCACTTAAGGGATTGGCCTGTCTCCGTGGCGCACATAGTTTACCCTGTTACCTGTCACCACCTGAGCTTTGAGAGACTCTGTGTCAGCAATCACTGTCATGAGTCACATGGTTATGAATAAATTCCGGTGGTGACGCTTTGAGCCTTTCACTTTTCTTGGTGGTGTGCAGGCGAAAGCTGTCACAAACCCCCCACCCTCCATTTTTTTTTTTTTTTTTTTGGCCGAGATTTTTTTTCTTCTTCTTGCAATATTTATTTTTTTTAAAACATCATTATTGTAATTTAGACTGTTGACAGCGGATATTGTGAGCCGTTATCAATAAAAACACAAGTTGGAGAAGGTTGGCTCGTCCTTGAAAGTTAATAACTGTCATTACGGCGTCTAAAGCGATGTGTTTTTCACAATGCAGGGATCAAATCGTGTGTTTTTTTTTTTTTGCAAGTTGATATCAAGTTGGGAGCACGAGTAAGCAAGGTTTTCTTGTCGTCTCGCGAAATGTTCACCAGAGGTCAGAAAGATTAATTGAATATATTCCACTTTTCCATAAGTGTGCGCGCTACAACAGCGAGCGGAGGCCTTGTCTTCGTTTTATGCAAAAATTTGAGGATGTGTCGGGGGAAGAAAAAGAAAAAACAAAAAGTACACTGTCTGTTGAAACCTTGCTGCTTTCAAGGACATGCCATACATAAATACCTGGGGGATATGTGTTTTGTTTTTTTTTTTCTCCCCCCCTTGCTTAAGATTACATCTCTAAACGGTATATAGAATGATCCTGTTTCCCTCCCTTTTTTTTTTTTTTAATTAATAGCGAAGACGATGACGCTCGCATACTTATGTGGACGCAGTTTCTAAATAGGTAGCGGAGAGCAGGGGGAGCCATATGGTGTTGTTTGACATGAAGAAATTAGGCCACCAATGCTGTCTGTTCATTGTCATCAACCTGGCCACCTGCTTTGCTCGTGCAGACCCCCGCCTCCTCCTCTCCTGTCCAACTTGTTATATCTTTATAGAAACGAGCCCTAAACTAAGTCGGATTTCGGGTTCGCTCGAGGGAGGAAGGCCGCCGGTCCAAGTCGTCTGGCTCGGCTCCAGCGAAGGTTTCGCTAGTTTTGCCCGATATTAAAAAAGAGATCTGGTGGTTTGCGGATGATGCAGATGGTTGGACTGGCCTCTGCCACATCCTCTCAGGTTGTGTCCTTGACGTCGGTGCTTGTGAGCATCGGTGCCAAAGCCCACACGCCGAGTTACTTTTAAAACTGCGTCCAACCGGCGTTTCTTTTTTTCTTCCTGTCACCAGATTTCTGTGAAAACGCCGAACCCCTCCAAGACCTCGCCGCACCCGTCAGTCAGCGGACGGCTACTTAGGTCGCATTACAAGGTGCCCAGAATCACTCAGAACGGGCACATCCCAAAGCAGACCTCGGTGCCTGGAGATCATCCTCCGGGGACGGACTGCAACCCTCTTCCGGAGGCACTTAATTTTTTTCGGTGTCCGGATGAATTTTTCATCGTTGCGCTCCAGACCCAGCGAGGCTCCGCGGTTTCACTGATCTGCAGCGCAGCGAACTGTCATATCCATTTGGCAACGACTCACAGGCAACACGCAGCTGCTGTGTTCGTGGCTTTTGCTTCGATGACACAGATAGTTATTTAGATTGTCCTCTGTCGTATCGGCTTAGGATGTGTCCTTGACTTTTGGATGCGGGGAAAGAAGTGCCAAAGCCCACACAGCACCGGCGAGCTCGGGTTTTGAAACTCCTTCCAACTAATTCTTAACTCTTTGCTGCCAAAACTGTTCTTACTGGCATTGAATATTTACAAAGTGGAATTATTTACCAATTTTCTCGGCGCTGCCAGTGATTATATTTACCGACGCGAAAAGTTTCGAACGCCCCAATATACAGAATCTCCTCCGTTCTTTGATACGCAGAACACGACCAAGGCTAAATACAGAACACAGCGGCGTGTGATGTATTATTTCTCTGATCTACCACAAAGCTCCGAAGAGCCTTCCCCCTCCAAAACCCTCTGCCGGAGACGGGCAGGTGGGCGTCGGCGCATGCTCGAGCCACTGGAAAGGAAGAGTTAAAAGGTCTCCTCAGTTGATTTGGCCCCATCAACAAGTCTTCCAGGCCTTTGCTTGAACCTTGAATGCGCTGGATTCCGGCCTCGTTCTCGGTTTTTGCAGGGAGGTTTTTACTCACTGCGGCCCCGCGGAGCCCGAGGAGGGATTAAAGATTGATGAGAGCTCTCAGAATCAGTTTATTGCTCCAGAGATCCTCGCTTGTGTTATGAGTGGAAAGATTGTGTTGCTGTTTTGCCTCATAGAGGTTCACGAGGCTGGCACGGCACTCAAGTGTTTGACAATCAAGGTTAGATTGTTGGTTTTTTTTTGGTTGTTGTTGGTTTTTTTTTCTTTTTCTTGCAGAGCAGATAGCCGTTGGATTGCGGCGAGCCAACGGTACGGTACACTCTGCTGCGAGATGTGATGAAATGCTATCGCGGATTGAAGCGCTCGTGTTTCCACAGACTCATGCATTTTGCCCGACTTCAGAGTCGATAAGGGCCACACTCGCTCGCTATTGCAGATAATACCTGGACCGTCTTGAATAAATTCTCACTTTTGCCTCCTCGCCGCGCCGCATCAGTCTGAGAACTGCGCGAGCGGTATCGTTTCGGCTTTAGCGAAGGGATAAAACGCCCTTTCGATGCGACCGTTTCGGCTCGGCGCTGTCGAGGCGAAGTCGGCGAGCCAGTAGTGCCTGCTTTTAATGTGCGTTTCTTGTGTTGTTGCACTTTTGGGCTCTTTAAAAAGTGGGAATCCGACACTTTTAAGGGGTTCGCTGTGCAAATATTTAGTCGAGTCTCGACCTCGACGACTCACCTTTCAGGAACTTTCCACCACATCTCATATTAGACATCAGCAGATGGAGAATTCTCAGCTGTGACCTGCAAGTTAGAAAATCCTATTTAAATTTTAGCGTGGGGGGGTTTCGCCGAGGACTTTGGTGGTCTAATTGCTTTTTCAAGTGTTTCTCTGCCCTGACACATATTGAATATTAACACGAAATATTGTCTCTGTGTAGCTTCAATTTAAATATGTCTGCGAAAACTCATATCTGTCAAGCCTTAATGGACACGTTTGAAGCAGACCTGAAGCGCTGATGGGAATCTCTGTGGGGGCAAATAAGCGGCGTTAATTTTTTGGTGTTGAGTTTAATTTTTCATCCATGTGCTATAGACTCAGCACGGCTCCGTGGCTTCACTGATGAACAATAGGGGGGGAAAACTGTCGTCTCCATTTGGCAACCGCTCGCCGAGCTACACCCCAGCTGCATCCTCGGGCGCGAGGGTGTGACGGGGAAGGGGGCCCCGCTAACAACACGGGGGTTTATTACCTGGGAAATTAATGATCTGAGAGACTAAGATGTAATGGCTGAACCATCTGCAAGAAATCATCCCAGAAAGGACCTATCCCCTTCACTATCTGTATCTGTCTGTTCAGCCGTAATGCTCCGGGAGCATAAATCAGGGCGCTAATTCACACCGCTAAGGTGACGACACCACCGTTAGCAAACACAACCTCGTGATTGATTACCTGCAATTACACTTAAGCACCGTTGATTTTTTTTCCTTGTAATTTCTAAATGCAACTATTGACGTATACGTGCCGACAACATGTTCTGATACTTTCTGACCTTTTTTTGGGGGGGAAAATCCGCTGTGAGTCGCTGGGAGGAAAACTGGGGGGTTCGACGGAGCCGGAGTCATTACTGGTGCAGGCCCGGTTTCTATGGAATGGTAGAGCTGGGCGGCGCGCCATTGGCTGACGGGGCGTCGGGCAGAGCCAATGGAGTGGCTGGGCTTTATGTGGGGAGCTCACGCGCACCAATAACGAGCGGAGACGCACCCCCCTGTTGCACGGTTGTAGATTTTTTTTTTTTGCTCTCCCGGCTCCATCTTCAAGCCTTGCGAGTCCACAGTTTTTTTTTGTTTTTTTTTTAGAGATTATAACCTCCAGCTACGGACCACAGCGCCAGGAGGCCTCGGCTGCATTCTGCTTTAACGGCAGATTTAGCCCCGTAAACCCCGAGGATCCTGTAGCTGGATTTGGTTGCGCCGCTACTGTACGCTCGTGATCTGTTCTGTGAAGTGGGTATTGTGAACTCAGAGTGGAGAGAAAGGACTTGATGAAAATCAGGCGCTTCACCATGACTGGAAAAAAGAAAAGAAAAGAAAAGGGAAAAAAAAGAAAAAGCTTTGGCCTTTCTCAGTGAAATTTGATCGGATTATGCAGATGATCACACTACGGGGGAGCCGGCCACCAAACTTTGTCCAACTCTATTAATCGCCACGAGTCTTCATACTTGTATTTGCAGAATTTGAAACCTCATAAATCAGTCTTTAGAAAGGTCATTTGGCCGCAGATTAAATAATGTGTTATTAATTTGATTTGAAGTCCGTTATTGCCTATTAACTATTCAAACATGTGAATGGATCATTTGCTAACTTGCAAAGAGAGGAAATGAAATGATCTACTGGGCCGTGGTGGAGGGGGAAAAAAAACCTGCTTTCAAGTGTTTAATCATTCTAATCAGGAGGATTTCTGATTCTGTTGGTTGGACTTTTATAAAAAAAATATCACCTCCACGTCTTTAATTGAGCTGTTAGCCCGGCTGCCATTCATCCCTCATACACTCTACACGTAACCCTCAGCTGACAGGATGCAGAACCAGGAGGTTCCTCATATGAAAAGCTCTGACCTTTCTTTTGTGGTGCAATCAAATGGGGCTGCCTTGGTCCTTGGCTCTGAATAATTAATTCCTCCCCTCAGTAGGAGTGTTTGCTAAACAGTGGGGTCCTCGGCAGTTCACTTTTTCTGCACCACTGCCACTGCACCCAGGGGGAGAGACGAGTGTACGCTTTAGTCAGACTTAAGATGTGCCTCTCAGAGAAAAGAGAGACAGTCAGGAGATATTGGAAAGCCTCCCCTTTTATTTCCCTCTCCGCAGAGAAAAGACAAGTGCATGCAAAAGCAGGTAGCGAGCAAACTTTGCATAATTCTTTT
>NW_007578900.1:32614-51540 GCF_000690725.1 Stegastes partitus | reverse complement strand
TGACTGGAGGTTACGTTTAGGGGTTTTGCAGGACACAACATTTTGAGAGGGGCGCTCCGGCACGATGCCCCCTACTGCATTTGCCTCGTAACAGCGTCATCTCCACCCCCCCCCCAGTATACACGCTTTCATCATCCATAGAGGAATAATATATTGTAGGGAGATGCTCCTCAAACCGTCCTCCCTCCACTGGCAGCGTGTGACAGCCACTTTGATCTCGCTGTGAGAGGCTGGAGCTCCAGGAGAAATTATCAATGAGATGGGGAATGAGAGAGAGAGTGTGGAGCGAAGAGAGGAGGCGGGCGCTGCTTGCTGCTGGTGTGTGTGTGTGTGTGTGTGTGTGTGTGTGTGATGGTGCTAAAAACGGTCCACCCAATTAAAACGTGAAATCCATAATTTAGTGCCCACAGCTCATGAGTCCGAGCGGCGCCAACCAACAAAAAAAAAAAGTGTCACAACATTTATGAAAAAAGTTATTATTTGCAATTCAACGCCGTTAAATTACAAACGCACAATGGAAGTCGCCTTTTGTGTGGAAAAACCCTCTGAAAACGTGGAGGATGAGGATGGAGGGGGGCAGGAAGCCGGCGTATAGGACTTTATTAGAGGAGACACAAAACCTGCACCGAGCTTCCATGAAAAGCAATCGTCAGAGCTCGGGCCTGTGATGAAGCATTAGCAGCGATTCAGCCGCATAAAAGCTCGTGTATCTGTCAGAGAATAAATAATAACCTAACCTAGTTTTTTTTTTTGGCTGGCAAATATCAGGCGATCAAACGCGACTGTGTGTGTTTGTGGTGTGTTTGTGGTGGCAGGGTGGTGAAATGATGATGCAAATCTGGTTTGTTTATTCATAAAAATAGTTTTTTTTTTCTGGCCTCTTAGTTGCCCATTTAAAACAATTACAGCACAGTTTCAACTTTATGTTTTAAGCACTGTTGACATCCAGCTTTTTTTTTTCCCTCCTCCTCCTCCTGTGAATCATATATGTGCATATTTCACATCATTATGATTAAACTGCATCCCAACCGAGAGAGAGAGAGAGAGCAGCTGGAATAACATATTTTAAAAGTTCTGGACCTTGTATAATAATCATAATAACACAATAATAATAATAAACTGGACTAAAACCTGGACAATGTGCTGCTGCTGCTTTTAAACTAACAGACAAACCCAAACACGACTACATCAGTGAATCAGTTTCCTCCTTTCATGTTAAACAACTTCAAGTGGAATTTTATTGACCTACTTATAAAACTCTTGGAAAAAAAAAAAACCTCTGCTACATCCTCAGCACACCTAAAGACAAATGAAGCAATAAAGAGAAAGAAAACCTCTCAGAAACCTGCAGAAAAAAATAAAGAAAAGCAAAACTGTGAGGTATAAAAAAAAAAAAAGAAAAAAATAAAGAAAAGCAAAACTGTGAGGTATAAAGCAATATAGCACCTTCTGTAGAAACTGTAGGGGAGAAAAAAAACACACTAGTTGGCACATCTGCATATGAAGAATCGCAGCGTAATGAAGACGTATTAGCCCGTAGGAGCGTTATTACGCGTGCAGGAAGTTGAAGGGGGGGGTGGATTTGTTGTTTCTGTGGCAGATCAGAGATGGCTGCTCGTCCTCGGTGCTGCTCTCCGTCCTGATCTCATCTGTTTGGCATGAAGGGGGAGCTGTGGCTCCTCCTGTCCGACCGGGGTTACAGCTCCGGGGCTCCTCCGCCGTTGCACATTTTCTCACACTTTTCCCGGCCGCGCTGTGCCACATTGATTTAAATGTATCTGTTGAGGGGAAAATAATCAATGCAAATTCCCCGGCAGTTGCAAGCCAACAAATAAGACATGTCTGATTCATCAAGCGGACATTGCTATAAAGACCACTCTTTCCTCCTTTGTCCCGGTTCTGCCTCTCTCTCTCTCCCTCTCTCTCTCTTATTTTTTTTAAAAAAAACTCTCCCTCTCTTCTCTCTCACCTCTGGGCCACTTCACCCTCTTTCACTCGGTTCACCTTTTCTCTGTGTAAAAACTCTCACCCCCGAATTAGTGGAAGGAGCTTTATGTCCACACATGTACTCGTGGAGTTTCATCTTAGCCTGTCAAAGAAGGTAGGTGCAAATATAATTATTAAGGCTGCTGTTGTTCCCTCTTATTATTTGTCATTATCCAGCTGGTGCTATAGGTGTGGAATTAGTGCAGGAAAAAAAAAATCAGATCTGTGAGCCTTTTTTTTTTTTTTTAAATCAATGCATTCAAAAAAATAATCCCATGGTTATCATATAAAATCCACGTTTACATGTGAAAGCTCTTTTTTTCTCCCCCCCTTCCACTCCCTGTAGTCTTATTACAACAGCAGGAAGAGAGTCTCAGCTGACACCTAACCTTAACATTTTGTTTTTGCTCCAGCTTGAACTCGGTCAAACGCTCCGGCTCCTAACAAGGGCAGAGTGTAAGTCTGTGTATGTAAATTCACTACATGTGTGTGTGAGACAGAGAGAAATAAAAGGCAAGGGGGGCTATTTGGAAATTCCTGTGTGATGAAAGGGAAAGAATATCCCCCCCCAAAAAATGATTAATGTGGTGTTCAGGTACACAGAAGATTGAGTGATCCTGTCAACACGCCATATGGTACCAATTTATTCCAGCAAGCATAAGGCAAACGCAGTGGAGGAGCTCTCACGACTCCAACACTTAAAAAAAAAAGAAATACATATAAAGATATATGTATGTGTGATAGGTTTAGCATTATTTATTCATCACACACGCAAAGAAAATATATAAAAATAAGTATTGAGTGCTGATGCTAATCTGTGTGTTATTTTAATTTTTTTTGTATTGTTGGCGAAAAGGCCAAAACTAACGACTTAAAACTCCACTCCCATAATTATTACTATTACACACTTCTGTTTTCTTTTCTGTTTTTTTTAAATGGATAAAAAAACCCTTTACATAAACCCGTGTAATGCAGGTTAATGCTGTGTAAGAAACCTGCACTGGTGTCCATCATCTTCCTGCTCCTCCTCTGGAAATAGAATTAAATCTAATTTGTGGGGAAAAAAAAAGAAAAAAAAAGCAGCAGCAGAATAGTTGAACCATCCACAACAATACGCTTTTATTATTTTGACAGCAGCTCCAGAGCTTTCATTAAGAGCACACACTTTTTTATTTATTAATTTTTTTTTCTTAAATATAGCCAGGTAGGAGACGTAAATTTAGTTTGGATCTGACGAGCCTGTCGAATCAGGCTGAGGGCTATAATTTGACACGGTTTGTTCATCCTTAAGCACCTAAATGGGGTCTTTTCCCAGAAATAGATATTGTGAAGTGCTCAACACTCGGCGTATCTTATTGACCTAAATGCTGCTGCACAAGAAGCAGGTACAGTAGTTTTTTAATCCTGCACAAAAAAAAAAAAGCACATTTAAAGTCGCCAGCAAAGTGCATGTTTTTGTTTTTAATGTTTTTGGCTGTTATACGAACCCCCCTTTTCTTTAACACACACACCATCCTGTGAGGTGTTGCAGCCACGAGTGTGTGTGTTTTGCAGCAGCAGCCTATGCAGTGCTTGACATATCGTGACGTTTCCAGAGATACGCCGAGTGCAGCGTCTTGGCGTCACGTGACCTCAATATCTCCTTTTAATGCCCGCTCAAACACGACTTTCAACTCTCTAATCTCCTATCTGGAGTCATGAGCGGAAATGAGTGTTTTTTGAAAATGCAGATGGCCCATTGGCACACGGGGGTGGAGGAGGCGGAGGGGGGGAACAGGTTAGGGAGCTGGACTCGGACCACTCTTCTTTTTCACTACCTTGTTATTTGTCGCCTCACCCCTGCAGGGCATGCTGACAGGAACTGATAAACCTCTTTATGGGCTGAACTGAATTGGCTCCTATTATCCAAGGTGTGGAGCTGCTCAATGGTGGAAATAAAAGACTTTATCCACTGCCCATCTGCCCACCAGTCACTCTCTGCCCAGTTTTCAGGATTCCATGAAGCCGCGTCCAATTTGTGCTTGTAGCAGCGTATAGCTAGAAAAACAACGTCTTGTGAGAGAAATATAGATTTTTATTCTTTTGCTTCATTTGAATACCGGCCTAATAGCCGCGGCTTTAGCCATGAAAAATAAATTGCAGCCGTAAAAATATTTTAATATATGGGTGTAGCTGTGTTACAGCATGTTGGGGCGTAGCTCTGTAACACCGAGCAGAGAAAAAGGGGGATTTGCTTATAAAGGAACGCAGCCAGATCTCTAATGTTTGACTTATAATCAAGGGAGTAGAACCGAGGAGTCACTCTTGTGGCTTTGCGGCTCTCGGAGAGGCCCCGGCTGTGATTCCTGCAGCATCACAACACCGTGTTTGTCTGGAGGATATTGCGGTCGCAGCAGCAGCAGCTATTTTATACAAATGGTGGAGAGAGCACATATACACGAGCTCCCGCCCCCCCCGGAGCGACCGGGGCGGAGGTCCGCTTGTTGATTTTGTGCTACTTTTTTAGTGTCTCGGTGAAAGCGCGGCGCCGTAGCCATAAATCACACAAAGAGAGGCCGTGTGGTATCATTTATTTATCAGCAAACACCGAGGGTTCGGCTTATTTCTTGGCTCATCTGCTCCTCGTGTGTTCTCAGCAGCTTAACAATTTCTCTGCGCTTAATAAGAAAATTGGCATTATTTCTCACACTCGCTTCCCTTTATCACGTTTTTTTTTTTTGTTTTGTTGCAAACACACCCAGGAGAAGCAGCAACCTTTTTAATAGAAGGCGCGATATTCGGCCACGGAAAGTTGTAAAATCGATGCTTATTAGATGATATTTTACTGCGTTATTTAATAAAAGCCTATCTGCTGTGTGACTGCGCGTACGTATGTTTTGCACAGCGTGACAGTTAATCTCCATTGAAGGTGAATGCTGCTTCTCAGTGGCTGCGTCGCTCTATTGATTTTATGCAGCCTGTTAAATTCGCCATCGCTCCCCCTCCGCTCATACTGTTTTTTTTTTTTGGACGCTTTTTCTTACACCACGTCTTAAATCTGTGTTTCTGGACCTTTCTCGGGTCAGTTCAAGTTCAACCAGATTTATTTATAAAGTGTTTTTCGGCAAACAGGTTTTTTTTTCTGCTGCACAGGATGTGAAAACAAGACACAACAACGGCGGTTATTAAAAGACGAGATAAATAAATGAAAGCACACACACTCCAGCTCCGCCGTGAGCAGGTACCCCCGGTCGGCCTCGGCGCCGGAGCAGCTCTGACCCGTCGAGGGGGGCCTGAACGCCGGACCTCCGGGGGCGTCCTGCGGTGTTTGGCACGGGGATGTTGGCAGCGGATGCTTTGGGTCATGAGGTTTGCGGGGTGAGGCCTCCGTGGATTGGGCTGGTTCCAGCGCACCACAGTTGTTGGATGTGGACCGTTTGGAGGCCGGACGGTGCAGGAAATTAAAAAAACACACAAAATTTGGACATTTGAAATATTTTCTGGTATTTAAAAAATAGTAAGTTGCTTTTTTTTACCCTGAAATGAGCCAAAGGTTCATATCTTATAAATATAAAGCTTAATATTGCAAATTAAAGTGCAATCATGTGAGCAGAACCAGTTCTCTGAACCCAGGTCCGAAGTTTTCCTCCAGGATGTCGCCAAAACCACCAAAACTTGACGATATTTAGTGCATTTGATTCAATTAAATTCAGCAAAAGTTCTGGTTTTGGGGGAATAATGTCATATTTAGACTTCTGCTATGACTCAGAACCGTGATTTCATCATTTGGGGCTCTGATGCATTGCAGCCACGGCCTCAGGTGTTTCACGAAATTACACAGCGGCAGCTGCAAATACTGTCAAAAAGAGCCCAAATGAGTGCAATATTCCTTCTTTATTGATGCAGTTCAGGAAATAACTGCAGGTGGAAATTTTTTTTTTAAATGCTTTATTTCATTAGCAAATTTAGCCCTGCTGACATTTAGAGCATGAATTAAAGAAAATTACAGACTCCACTGTGCACCACTTAACATTTCTCCGGCGCTGGCAACGGGAGCGCTGGAGTGAATGGTGGAGATCGGTGTGGCGACTACGTGTTAGCTAGGAAACGTCATTTAAAGCTGCTAGTTTTGGCGTTATTGTTATGCACCGTTGATGTTTGCTTGTTTGCAAAGTTAAAGTTGTGTTTGTGGTCTGAGGTTCTGTTTGGCTGCAAGAATCCTGCATGCTTTTGCAGAAGATGCTTGTTGTAGAAGCTGCACCTTCTCATTTGGGTGACGGTGCAGGATTTTGGTTGCTCAGCTTCTCTGCAGGTGCAGGATTTCCAGGTATCATGACAGCGTTACATACTAGTATGTACATGCACTTATATACAGCTTAACGGCTTAATGCAGGATTAGGATATTTGCCTAAACTGGGAAATATGCATATTTTTTTTAATCTTGGGGACAACTTTTGCACCTCTGATGGCTTTTTGGGGGCATGCTGAGAGTTCTTGGGGCCTTTCTGGGTGCTGAACCCGACCTTTCTCTTCGTCTTGTTCCTCAAACCGACCGTGAGCAGTTTGTTTGCATCATGGCAGAGCGGTAAAGAAGCCGTCGGGGGAAATCCTGTTGCCGTGATCTGTGTAGAAAGGTGTCAGAGTAGCATCCACATGAAAGCCAGCTCCCGATGTTTACCAGGAGAACAGAGCGTCACGTGGCCTCGGGTGGCTTGCCCTTGTTCCTGCAGCGCTTCCTGCTGCGCACTTAGTCGTCCGCATGATGTTGGAAGAAAACGTGACTCGCGAGGTCGGGCCACCGCCTTCCACGTGCACTTTTGTAGATGCTGGACGGGGGTCGGCGTGGTCACTCCGGTCTGCAGCTGCACACTTTCATACAAAACAAGATGATGCACCGTTCTCGGGCCACTTGTTGTAGCTGCTAACCGCTGCATGCTGGGAATATCTGCAGCTTTAGAAATCCTCTGACCCGGTCGTCAAACTACCACGGTTTGCACATTTTTTTCATCATGTAATTCACCGAGGGGTTTTAATGTTGTGGCTCATCGCTGCACGTTGGCCTGATTTTTCTGTGATGAACTTGTGTTGCATTTGAATGAGAGCGAATCAAATGAAGAAGCGAACAGTCGAAGTATTGATTCACATCTCAAATCGATCAATCTGCTAAATCACTTCCCCAAAACACACTAAGTCGTGATCAGGTTTTAACGTTATCCGCGAGAAAAAACGAACACGACATCTAAAGCACACTTCAGGCCTGGAGGGTTGACACGAGTCGAGTCGGCGTGAGTGATTTGTGTCCCGAAATCTTTTAAGTCCGCGGTTCTGGAGCCGGTTTAATATCCCATATGTTTACTTGCGAGGTTCACCAGTTCAACAGCTCTGTTTCACACCAGAATAAATGGAGCAGAAGTCTCATTGAAATGCAAAGAGATTTTTATCCTTGAATATGGGATGGTGGGGAGGGCGGCAACCGAAAATACTCCACGGTGACTAAGGATTGCAGACTTCCCTAAGTCACTGCATAAATTTCGGTGATTTGGAAGTGTCATTTGTGAAGCTACATTAAATACTGTATTACTTCCCAAATACTGGAGTCACCTTGAGATGATGTAACCATCAATCAAAAAGTGCTGTAGATGTGTAATTGTTCTTACGGACTGGATGATCGCGGCATTAAATTAAAGCCGCCTGCCTTTACTTTAAAGTCATCAATGGGGAAAATCCAGATAAAATAAGAGTACACAGCCAAAAAGCCACTTCCTAAATGAATCTGAAGTGTCTGTTTTAACTGTAATTATTCCGGATTTTTTAAAATAAAGTTGTAATTTGTGACGTGCATTGACGGCAGCTCAAGTGGTTTCATTCGGCTTCCTCGCTGACTTATTGAATGTCACTTTGAAGAGATGACAAAAAAAAAAAAAAGTGGTTAAATGTCAGCTTGTTCAAGGTGGCTGGAACCAGTTACGCTCACTTAATATTAGCGTCAGTCGACTAGTTTAAGAAATACAGATGACAAGGATCCAAATCCTTGAGAGGAGCGGGTTAGGCTGTGTGACAGGGAATCTCTCCCCCCGGCCATGTCTGTAATGACTCTGTTTGCATGGGGAATGGAACGAGTGGAGCCAAAGATGGATGTTTAGTTTACTGTAGCGCTATCTGTGGAGTTTTGGACCGCTTTGAGCAAGTTATCAAAGCCATCTGTTTGGGCCTACGGGCCGAGCCTGATTAATATAGCCACTGAATGAGAATGTCACAAAGAAACCCGAGTCACGGGGAGCGACGAGAAGATTTCTTAAAGTAGTTGAAGGATTTAAAGCCTCGGTCCAATGTTCTCGTGTCGAGGAAGGTACGACGTCAGGTCACGCTGACATGTGTGAGCTGCAAAAATAAAAAAAAGCAGCTCGTCGTGTTTAAGCATCCTGGTATCCGAGAGAGTTAAACGGCAAAATTTAGGTGTGAGCCGAACGTGAGACAAAAGGCACAAACAAAAAGCGCCGCAGCGAGAATTTAAGGTGTCATGTTGAGTTTAAATTGCCACAAAGTTACAGTTAGTTAGCAATCAGCGAATTACCACATCAGTTATAGCGAGCAATTCTAAAACAGCTTTTTTCTTATTTGCATTTAGATGGGCATGCTAAATGGGATATTGCACAGGACATAATATAAAAGCAACACCCAATTCATTGACTCCGCGCCAACCACTCACAAATACATCAATAAAAAACAATCACAAACAGTCCTACACTGCCCATCCTTGCCATTTGAATTATTTCAATTCAATTTAACTGCAGTGTCCCACCCTCTCAAGCACCACAACAACATCCCAAGTGCTCAGTGAATTTCTATTTTGGACTAATAATCCAGAAAACAGATTTCCCTTTCAGACCAGTAAGCTAAGCGTCATTGATAGTTAAACGAAGACATTAGCATGAGTCGGTGGTTAATGACATTGTTTAATGGTGTGTTCACTTTGTTAATATGGCTGACAACACAGACACATTATGCTCGCAACTTTGAGTTGTTGTGACTCCCAATATGAAGAGTCACTTTCAAGGATAAGTTCACAAATTTTTTCAAATCATTTTTTAAATGACTTCTCGCCCGCGGGGCCGAGTTTACGGGGAAGGTGAACGGGCGGCGCCGGCTGGGTTACGAGAGCTAAATTTACGACCGTGTGAGCGCAATTATGTCGGTTTGTTTATTAAAAAATCTCCGCTAAGTGATGCAACTTTACAAACTAGGAAACTGATCTCGAGAGTTGAAAGTTCAACTAGAAAACAAATAACAGCGAATGTTCCTGATCCTATAGCGAAACCTCCAAAATAGCTCGAGTAATTAGTCTAATCTCCGTATGATGCTTTCACTCCTCGTTGTTAATTATAACATATTTCCTGTTTGGGATCTGCAGGGTTCGGGGGATCAAATGCTCCGACAGACATAGAAGCATCTGTCACGAGCCTCCGTCTTCACAATCTGAGCCCCGCGTGGTCATCAAGAGCCGCAATCTCTGAGCCTCGCCGCGCTCACGAGGGTGTTTCATGGCTCGAGTGTGTGCTCACATCCCTCTAATTGTGGGGATTTTAGTTCTGAATGCATCTTTTTTTTTTTTCTTTAATGCCGCCTTCGGTGCATTCAGAACACCTCGAGAGAAAAAAAAGAAAGGAAAAAAAAGCACGATGCACTCAACCTTGAGAACGTATCAATAATTCAAACACATCATCCTCTCATGATGTAGCTGTCTGAAATTGGGGAGACTGTGTCTGAGGGATAATATTGCACTCCGTCACATCTGACTAGCTGTCACCTGCAGGAGCTCGGCGACGCCCCGCTAATAAATGCACAGTCAAAGCAAGCACATTTCCATGATTTGCTGCTGTACAGTAACTGCTGCCTTTAGCAGGAAATGTGACTTTCAGATCTACAGCGTTCAGATAGGAAATAATTGGAGCCTGCATGTATTTTTGGACTTGGTCTCGAGTATAAAAATTGATTCTGGGGATTTCCCAATCCCATATTTTTTTGGCCAAAATCCCGATTAGCTTTCGGTAGCTGCCAAGGCTGGGCCACAACTTTTAAATGCTATATTTTTCGACATACAGCAGCGCGCGCTCGGCAAGAAGTACATTAAAATCAGTGCATTTTTCATGATATTTCATGTTCATCTAAAGCAGCAGGAACAAAACACCGATGCTCCAATGTGCAAAGTGTCGCTCAAATTTCTCAAAAACCCAACGTGGCTCAGCTCATGCGGTTTGCCGGAGCGTGCTGTCATATCATTAACTGAAACTGCCGGCTGCTGTTTATTTGTTTTGTGCACTCAGCGGTTCGCTCGCTCGCAGCGCTACGTGGTTCCAGTTTCTGACAGTTGGCGCGCGAGGACGCGAGCAAACAGAGCGTCTCCGACAGATCGGATTTCAGATTGGCGATATTATTGATCAGGAAAAAAGGGCCCCCGATCCTGATCCTGATCCTGATCCTGCAGGATTTTTCAGCCCCTTGAACATCTGAACATTCCTTAATATTCTCAAACTTACTGAAGATTTTTTTTGCACTTCGCAGGAACACTTTAACTGCTTTCAATGGTGGAAATGTAAAGTTTTTAGTCAGTTTGTGTGCTGTTCGTTGAAGAGGCGACTTCTCCGGTCTATATGTTGGACATACATGCAAAACTGTTGTATGAACGAAGACAGAAAGACAGATAAATCACAGAACGTGTAGAAATGAAACGAAAACTAGTCCAACTGTTCTCTCTTGAACAATAAAGGAGTGGAAAAACTTCAAAAGGGCATCAAACATACACATTTAAGCAGGTTGTAGGCAGATGAAGCTTTGGGTTGAGGTTCGTTTGTACGGTGGCCCAAAAGTGTCACAACAAAACAAAAGCCACAACACAACCAAATTAGCCACAACACTACAAAATAAGCTTCAACACAACGGCTGCAACGGAAGTTGTTTTTTTTTTAACCCGGAAGTTATACTGTGAAGTGCGCAACGCCACAGGAAGTGGGCAGAAGCCGGAGATTGTTGGAAACAACTCGAAAATAAGTAAAATACTGATAGTAACTAATGTTTACTAATAGCGCGTACTGAGATTAATGGACGCTATTTGCCATCAGTATTTTACTTACTTTCGAGTTGTTTCCAAAAATATCCAGCTTCTGCCCACTTCGTGTGGCGTTGCGCACTTCACAGTATAACTTCCAGGTAAAAAAAAACTTCTATTGCAGCCGTTGTGTTGTGTTGCGGCTTATTTTGTAGTGTTGTGATTAATTTGGTTGTGTTGTGACTTTTGTTTCGTTGTGACACTTCTGGGCCACCGTAAGTTTGGGTTAAAAAACATAATTTGTCACAGAAAATGTCAACTTCCTTCTTTGCACTTGTTCAATAACAAACCATCTATCTCTGTCTCCTCCACATGATTCCTCTAGTTTTATATAATAGCATGGTTCCTTTTGTGCATAAAGCATGCAATCTGCATTTTCAGAATCAGAGTCTGTTTTATTGCAAAGTACGTTTCACACATGAGCAATTCCCGCTTTTAGAATTTTGTGTTTCATGCGTAAGAAGTTGAACCATTTTAAAGATTAATAAAAGATTTCTTTTGTAAAGCAAACAAATAAGAAGCGAGTGTAGTAAATTCAAGGTCGAGATAGAAACAGAAATATTTACAATGTGCAGAAATGTGCAAATTAGTCCAACGTTCTTTATTTATTTTATTTTTTTTGGTGAATAACATCCAGGGTTCGTCATTCAGTCATGAAACTAAATGACAGGTTTGAGGTTTACGTACTTGTCTTGGTAAAAGGAGGGAGTGGAATAAGCTCTGAGATGGTCAGCTGACTCAAAGAAACCTTTACGTCCATTATTCTGGACAAACAGATGATGAGTTTATGGGGCGCCACTACAGCTGGTTGAGCTGGTGTCCTATGTACAGGGGCTGTAGTCCCCAACGTAGTGGTCGTGGGTTTGAATCCCGCTCATGACCCTTTGCTGCTGCTTCTTCTACCCCCACGTTCCTGTCTCCCTCTCTATCCTGTCCAAAAAAGGCGAAAACATATCTTTAAACAGATGATGAGTTTGATGCATACGGCCTCCAGTCTTGTAAGACTTAGGATAGTGCAAGATTACACAACATACACACAGTGATAATCCAGACGTCATCTGTGGCCTCGTTGGTGCCACCAGCCGACTGATTTCCCACATTTCTTAAAGCTGCTCCCCTGTAACATCCCCTGACGTATATTTCAACCGTCTGCCGCGCCGCAGGAAACCCGACGGTAACTTAAAACGAAACACTCAAGCGAGAGCTCTTGAATTTTTCATCGGGCGCGATGCAAGACTTTGGTTGAGTTCTGCGTCGGTAAAAGGCTATCAATGGAGCTCATTACGCCGTATCAACCGTATTAAATGATTCACCAGTTGAATGGTGAGGTCTGGAAATCTATTATTTGTTGTCATTCCCGCTGATGAGATAGCGCTGGATCTGACTTGACTCCTCAAATTAGATTCATTCATCATTGCGGTTGAAAACAAATTTTCTCGATCAATTTGGCTGCCTCCCAGTAACTTCTGGTACAAGATAACTAAACATGGATAATTAGTAGATATGAGAAATCATTACCCACCGTTAATCATGGTGGAAGTTTGTCTCGTTCATTGTCGCTTCGGTATCAGCACACTTGTGAGACACGAATATTCCACTGATGTAATGTAATCAGAGATGTCTATCTCTGAGAAGTTTTGGCTCAATTAGTCCTCCTGAACACTCAAGGCTGAGTGCTGAGCTAATTTCGTCCTCTGCTCGGCACCTGCAGTGCAGTCGCTCGCTCGCAAACTTTACAAGAAGAAGAGGAGGTTGTTCACAGGAGACCCAATTTTCAGGATCCTTTACCTTTTCACCAAAAAGCTGGAACGACCGCGGGACGATAAACACATTAAGCAGATTGCATCGAACTTAAACAGCCGGCGTGGCCCGAGCCGGAGCGGCCGGCGACGCTCGTCTTTGTCTGTTTGATAACCTTGTTTGGTCTCCTCGCGACAAACAGTCCTGAAAATGAACAGTCACGGGGAGATAATGCCGTTTAGTCGCAGTGGAAACGTGCTCGGCCTCCCCTGGGCCGCCGCCGCCGCCGCCGCAGCGTTCGGATGGCCGAGTGAAAAATTGCTCCGAATTCTGACCAATGAATCGTTTTACACATGCTTTAATGCGTTTCATAAATAATCTTCCCCGAGAAGGTAATTAGTGCAGGTGTTTACGCATATTTCTGCCATCAGGGTGCACAGTAGGATCACAGTTGGCTGAGTGAGTTTTAGGTTATTAAATTAGACCCAAGGTAACAGCAAGAAGGATGAGCTTCAGTCGGGCAGGTATGAACGGCAACGTGTTTCCCAATTCATCATCCGCACAACAACAACAACAACAACAACAAAATACATATTCAGGATTATTATGCGGGTTCAAGTCGTCTCCTGTTTGAGGAACAAGTTCAGCGTTTGCATAATCAGGCCCGTGTGCAGGAACATTTTTCATTCGGAGAGGTCAGACGTCTCCCTGGGGGGGTTTCCTCAAAAGATGAAAGAAGTGTCGGACCTAAAAACGGAAGAATTAAGCTGCTTAACTTCACGCCGCTAAATAGAAAAGTAAATCACTGTCATCGTAGGAACACAGAGAAAGGAAGCAGAGGAGGCGTCTTCACACCTGAGCAGAAGGTTTTTTTGGGGGGGGAAACGTTCTATTTAAATCTTTTTGTGCTGCTGGTTCTGTTAAAACATCAGGGCCGGGTGAAGCCCACAGGTGACGACAGGCCGTCCTCCCCTCCGGAGGTGCAGCCGCCCGTTCCACTGACCTCAGCTGTTCAGCTCCGACGCAGAGCAGCCGTCACGTTATTGGTTTTTACAAGCAGCTTCCAGCAAACAGGGGCCACTCATGACTAATAATGTTTACAGATGTTGTTGCTCGACGGGACTCGCAAGCGCCGAGGTTCGGCTCGAAGCTGGAAATCTGGGTCTGTTTTGTTGAGACGCTGACAGATGACGGGTTTAACTGAAGGATGCTAAAGGGTTAGCCTACAGTTATGGCAGCGTGCGTCTGAGCCAGAACACAAACAAGGAAGGGTTCTTGTGAAAGTGGGAAACTTTCCACATCATAAAACGGGATTTTAATATCGGTTGGAGGATTCTGTTTGGTAGAAAATGATCTTAAACTGCCGCCATCAGTCCAACGACTGGAAATGTTTGATATATTAGCGAAGATGAAAGATCCGATGGTGATTTATTCGTAGCAAAAACAACAACCACCACTTATCGATTTTCATATTTTTTGGTTATTTATAATCGGTAAAACCTCATTTCTCCGTCGAGCCGTGCAGCCGTTTGTCTCGTGAATAATCCTCCTCTCTGAACCCAAACCTGCGTGGGCGACAGCAGCGATTGTTCTCGACTTTTCCCTGCAGATTAGAATCAATCCGGAGTTCACCAACGGTTAATATCGAGAACCGACGCGTTAAATTATCTGACTCAACTCTTGATGCGTTCGTGCAGGAAGTCACGTTGCCTTTGCAGATACGCAGCTCCAGACTGTTGAACGGAGGTTTTAGGTTGAGTAGCTGCTAACTGGCCTTTACTCGTCAGACAAACTACGAAGAGGCAGATAGACGCCACCGTGACTTTGCACGAACATTTATCTACCGAACACGATGCACAACATTTGGACGACTGTTGTAGCTGTTTAGCAGTTTCCCTGAGGTCTTGTACCGAAGGGATCAATAAAGTTTTATTCTAATTCTAATACTGAAATTTCTGCCACTTTAGACGCTTTACGGCTCATGAATGTAGCTGTTACTAACTTTGTATTTACTGTTTAACGCCTGCATTTGCATTTCCACTAAAACTCTGGTTCACTGTTTTATGCTCATCTGAAGCTGCACGTAGTAGTTTAGCACCCATTTTACTTCTGTGATCTGTTGCCTTTCACGTGTTTTATTTAGTTTGAGTATTTCAGAGCTAAGTAAAGTCAGGTTTCTCACGTCTATGTTGACATACTCGACCAATAAAGCTGATTCTGATACAGATGAACCACCAGCATGGACTCCAGCAATGATAATTCCTACTAATGCATGCTTTAAATTGTTCTTTACGGCTTATTTTGACATCCTTGAACACGCACACCAATAAATTAGTAAATTAAAATGACAAAAATCTCCCAAAAAACAACCAACAATGGACGATATTCGTCCAATCCTTTATATTGAAGTCATAGCTGCGTTATTAACAATGACTGTTGTCCATTAAGAGTTGCAAGAAATCTAAAGTTTTCTTAACTGTGTCTTTATTAGTCTAATCTCCATCCAGGATGCCATGAAGGGAGATAAACCGACACCTCGTGTTACCTAAAAAACGCGACGGTTTGAGGATCAGCAGCAGCAGCACGGCGTTCACAAGTTGGGCACACGTTGGCACATGTGGTGCTAATGGACTAAATAGGTGGCTCTAATTAAATATAATGAAGTGCGTGGGCTGCCGTCGCTCTGTTACCCGCTGATAATACGAAGCTTTTCCTCTGACATTATACATGACAATGTTTCAGATCAATCACAGCCGCAGTCCTCTGGAGTTCTGGCAGTAACAAGAGATTTCATTGGCACCTTTGTGAAACCTTTTATTGGTTAACTGCACCGTTTTACCACCTTTTAAACCCGCAGTCCGACGAGGGAGTTCCTCAGTGGAGCTGCTGTCTTTTTAAGCTTTAATAGTGATCAGGTACGTCTGTCCTGCAGCGGTTAGCAGGTTTGAAACGGTTTAAAACAGTTGCGGAGCCAGAAAATAGACATTTTTTTAATTTAACAATTGGTATATTTAGGAATAATTGCTACCATAGCTGTTAATTTATTGGTTTGATTTCAGGTCCGATGGCAAAATCAGTTGGAATCCCATCAAGGTTGTGTTTGCACAAGGTTAAAGACTATTTGTAAAGCCAAATACAATATGCTAAAACAGGATCACAGACTGTAAGATTAATATCTATAATAGAATAAATATAAAATACTAAAATATTAAGACCAGTAATAGCAACAAAAGTCACTGAAGACATGTTTGTGTTGAGATTTTTCTTAAAAATGTTGAGAAACATTTAATTTAGAGAGTAAAACCTGCAAAGACTCCATCTCCCAGCAGCCTCTGGGGTAAATTTAAACGCTGGAATAATCAAAATATCATATAAATGTAATAGTACAGCTTTTTATTTAGTGCGTAGCTGGTTATTAACATTAAGAAAAGACGCTGAAGTACAACAGGAACTACATTATAAAGGAAACATGATGCTGGCTGGATTATAAATGTTAATATTTAATTTAATTTCTGCTTTAAAAGAAATCCCGTCTTCCAAACAGCATCTGCTCGTACCAACGAACCTCTTTGTGGTTAAGTTCAGGTGCTGATAGACGTTAATGTGCAGCTTAGTTAGACAATGTGAAGCTAAAGACACAAACTGGTTGATAAAGTTTAACCAGAGTCTTTCCTCCAGACTGGAGAGGAACTCAGACGTCGTCCCAGCGATAATCTCAGAGTCAGGAGGCGTCACTCGGAGGAACAAGATGTGTTAATTCAGCAGCAACCGTATCAGCACCACAGTAAGAAGATGAGTTAAATGTCCAACTTTCTAGTGTTCTGGAGCAACCAGGAGGCCTTTTGGGTTAATCTCAGCATCCCTGGGCGGCGATTTCAGGCGGACACCATTTCAGTGAAGCCATCTTTGGTGAAGTCTGATCTGATAAAAGTTGGCTGCGAAGCGTTTTTCTCAACAAGTTTTACTTTCATGTGCTTTAGAGCAGCAGTACAACTGGTTGGATGTTTTCAGGTTTGGCTGTTACAAATCAAAGCAGCAGTACAGTATTAGTAGTGCTTGTCTGTATGTTTGTGGGTTATCCAGATGTCTGAGCTGTTCTCGTAAAGGAGGCGACACTTGAACACCTTGAGGGAGTTTCTTCTAAATTTGGCTCAAATATTTGGCACAAATATTCACCCGGACTCCAGGATGAAATCAAATGTCACTGCGACCATCTGCCCATAACCCCAACTATTTATGTGGGATTTTGTAACAATAATAATAATAATAACATCTGATGCCGATCTTATATTATGATATTTTTATTCTGGCTGTTATTCAAAGACACACTTCTGGGACAGAAAGTGAAACTGTCACTGTAGTTCACGTTTGTTTAGATCTTATCTTGTAAAATATGACGTGAATCTGCACAGACATGGATGTAAACTGGAGCTTCACTGGTTAGCAGAGACACACAACCTCCAGGTGGTGATTCCAGTTTATCTAAATGTTAATTGGCTAAATATTGAAAAAATAAAATAAAATAAAATCAGCAATGGCACAAGATAAGGCAGTGATTTAAAAAAAAGTATTCTGCCAAAACTACCAAACATTATTCACAGTGTACCTCATGCCAGGTGCTCGAACCGTGTTCATGTTTTTATATCAGCATTCCTAAAAAAAAAAAGAGAGAGAATAAAAATGTCTGTAGAAAAAAACTGTAGAAAAAAATTCTGTTAAAATCTGGCAGCAGGAGTGCAAGAAAAAATAGAGAAGAATACTGTAATGTTTAAAAGGAAAAAAGGAAAAATTTGCAATATAATTATATTTTTAGCAGATTAAAATGCAATAAAATGTAATGTAATTCATTGTCAAATTTTGTTATTTAGTAAATTAACTATTTTTAAACAGTTGCTGCAGGTTGAGGCAGTTAAATTAAAAAAAATATTCACCATTTTTCAGTCAGAATAAACACATTTTTTTTCTTTTCAATAAATATCTGTTAAATTACTTCATTTTTGCTGATTTAAATACAGTTTTTAAAAAAAGCTTTTACAGTTAAACATTGGAAAAGAACAAATAATAATATCAAGATTTCAGCCTGTTTCTTTTTTTTTTTTAATGCTCAACATGTAAATTATTAGTTTTTTCTGTTTTCTTACCAGTTATTTAACAACAGACAGCAAATCTCTGAAACCACACCAAATCGTACTTTATTTTATTTTATTTTTTTACAGTGCACAGTTTCTGTGGTGAAACACTTTCCTGGCCTGGAAGTAAAGTTGTGGGAGAACCAGGGATTAGATTTCCTTCGCTGTCTAGAACGTGAATCTAATCCGTAGAACCAATAAGTCCTACTGCAGGTAAACGAACATGGAAATGCAGCTGATTTATAATAGATGCCTTAAACGTGCGCTCTGATCCGTTTCCATTTTTCTCTGTCCGGCGCTCGTAATTGATGTGCCGAGTTATAAACTTTGATGTACGAGCTAATCACGGAGCCCTGAACTATTGCCCACCCTGTAACGGTTTCTGGCATCTGGGAGAGTTTGGCTGCTTGATTCATTGAAAATCAACAAAACCCATTTAAGCAGTGATATTCATTCTTTATACTTGTGGGATTCAGAAGTCCCGAAAGAAAATAGTGGGACCTTCTAGACACTCGCTGCTCACTGTATGTGCAGACACGTATATCTTCTTTATGTATTCCATTAATTTATATGTTTTCCAGCAGGTCCAGTGAAGGAGGTGTGTGTGTTGTGTAGTGTGTGTGTGTAGTGTGTGTGGAGGCTACAGGTTTAATGTGCTGGTCAAAGGGAATCTGGCGTCGCTTTGGGTTGATGATGGCTCACAGTGGGTTGTTTTTTCTTTTTGGGGGGATTCCATGTCGTTTCTTTCAATGGATGGCACGCACACACTCTGAGGAGATAGAAATTATAATTTGGTTGTGTACTATTTTTGAATCACCGCAGCGTGTAATTATGTGGAAACATCTTGAGAACCTCAGCTGCTCGTTTATGAAGCCGGTTTGATAGCCCCGGTGTGAAGCTGGACGATGGGCTCGAGCGCGTTAAGCCTTGGCAAGGACACATTTACCACCATGTCTGCACGACTGTAAGGAGTTTTCAGCAGTGTC
>NW_007578900.1:31055-32136 GCF_000690725.1 Stegastes partitus | reverse complement strand
CCAGGTGAACCTGCCTTCACCCTGAGTCAGCTGGGATAGACTCCAGCCCCCCATGACCCTAGTGAGGATTAAGCGGTGTATAGATAATGGATGGATGTTATAATTTATGTTATAATAACACAGCGACGTACCTACACAGGGCTCCAGACTGAGACCAAAATGTTCTCATATGTGACCATTTATGAGCTAAAGTTCCTCGTGGTCGCATTGTGTGAGTGAACGACGATCATCAGGTTGATCTGGTTCCTTCAGTCGGCACAGGTAGCTGCTGCTCCGGTTACTGTGGTTGGAAACAGTCACATTTCTTCCACATGGACTCAGTCTCTCTCTGCCTGACATGTAAAACAGAACACTGTGTTCCAATGACAAAACCATACATAGCCAACTATGTTTAAATAAAAAAAATAAAAAAAAAAAAAAAAAAGCAAGGTGAGAAAGGGAGAGGTCCCACACACCTGATGATCAGTGTTCAGGTGCAGCAAGACAGATCTCCACTGAGTCAGTTCCAAACAAAAAGTCGCCCCGCATTTAATCTGGAAGATTCACATTCTGACTACATGATGGCCAGTGGTCTGGACGTTTAAAATGCGCTCAGCTCGTAGAAAAATCTATTCATAAAAAAAACCTCTGCTCATAGAAATCCTTTCATTGTGGGCAAATTAGTGCAGAACGCACTTTCCAGTGTTTTCCAACAAATGTTTGCTCACCTGTCAGAGGAGCTGCACTGCAGACACCTGGTAGCATCTACCTGAGCAGCATGTGAGGCGTTTAGGGAACATCTGTAAAATGCACTATATGCCAGAGCAGTACATTATTAGCTGGTGCGACCGGCAAAGAGAGTTGGAAGCACCAGTGCTCCCATTGGAAAAGTTAGTCTGAAGCCCTGCTGCATGTGTTTAGGTAGCGGCATGCACAGTAGTTGTAATAAATAACAAGCAAATGCAGAGAGAATTATTTAACAATATGTAAAGGAGTCGTTGCATTTATACAGTCTTACAATTACAGCTTTTGAGGGCAAACATAATGCTTATGTGGCCCAGGATGACAATGAGTTCGACACCCCGGCTCTACATGCACGACT
>NW_007578900.1:26016-29491 GCF_000690725.1 Stegastes partitus | reverse complement strand
TATTTTTTCAAAACTCTGCTGTTTCCAAATCATTATTCGTCATTTAAAAAGTCTACATGTTGAATAATCCTTGAAAAATCTGCTTCTGTTTTGTTGTAACGCTCCAAAAGACATAAAATAAACATTCAAACCACCTTAATACACGTTTCTGGCCTTTAGATTTATATCATTGCAAAGCTGCATGTATTTTTTTTAAGGCTAACTACTCTAAAGCTGAACTCCTCTGTTTACAAATCTTTAGCATTTAAACAGTCAGCATGTAGAACAATAGTTCATTTGCTTCTTGCAAGAAAACATCTGATTTCTTTTCATACATCAGTTGTTCCTTCGTTATCAGAAATTAACATTCAAACCATCTTCATGCACGTTTCCAGTTTATAGATTTATTTGGTTGCTGCATGGCTGCTTTTTGCATCTATTTTTATAAACTACACTGTTTTAAAATCATTTGTTTTAGAAAAACAGTGCACATGTTGAATAATCCTTCATTCCCTTCTGCTCCTGTTTAGTTCTCACATTCAGACAGAAAATTAACATTCAAACCACCTGAATGCACGTTTCTAGTGTTTAGATTTATGTGGCTGCAAAGCTGCATGGCTGTTATCTGCATGTTTTTTTTGTTTTTTTTTTAAACCTGCACTGTTTCCAAATCTTTCTTTAGCATTTATAAAGTATTCATGTCGAACAATAGTTCATTTGCTTCTTGTACGAACGTCTTTTCATGCATCAGTTCTTTGGTTATCGTATCTAAAACACAGAAATTAACGTTGAAACCACCTTAAAGCACATTTCCAGGTTATATATTTATATGGGTGCTGCATGGCTGCTGTTTCCAAATCATCGCTTTCATTTATAAAGTCTACATGTTGAATAATCCTTGAAAAATCTGTTTTGTTATCACGTTCCAAAAGACAGAAAATAAACATTCAAACCAGCTTAATGCACATTTCCAGTTTATAGATTTCTGTGGTTGCTGCATGTCTGCTTTTTGCATCTATTTTTATAAAAGTACACATTGACTAACCCTTCATTCTCTTCTGCTTCTGTTCAGTTCTCAGAAAATTAACATTCAAACCNGGTGAACCTGCCTTCACCCTGAGTCAGCTGGGATAGACTCCAGCCCCCCATGACCCTAGTGAGGATTAAGCGGTGTATAGATAATGGATGGATGGATGTTGTAATTTATGTTATAATAACACCGCGATGTGTCTACACAGGGCTCCAGACTGAGACCAAAATGTTCTCACATGTGACCATTTATGAGCTAAAGTTCCACATGGTCACATTGTGTGAGTGAACGACGATCATCAGGTTGATCTGGTTCCTTCAGTCGGCACAGGTAGCTGCTGCTCCGGTTACTGTGGCTGGAAATAGTCACATTTCTTCCACATTGACTCAGTCTGTCTCTGCCTGACATGTAAAACAGAACACTGTGTTCCAATGACAAAACCATACATAGCTGACCATGTTTAAAAAAAAAAAAAAAAAAAAAAAAAGCAAGGTGAGGAAGGGAGAGGTCCGACACACCTGGTGATAAAAGTGTTCAGGTGCAGGCAGACAGATCTCCACTGAGTCACTTTGAAACAAAAAGTCACCCCACATTTAATCTGGAAGAGTCACATTCTGACTACATGATGGCCAGTGGTCTGGACTTTTAAAATGTGCTCAGCTCGTAGAAAAATCTGTTCATAAAAAAAAACTCTGCTCATAGAAATCCTTTCATTGTGGGCAAATTGGTGCAGAACGCGCTTTCCAGTGTTTTCCAACAAACGTTTGGTCGCTCACCTGTCAGAGACGCTGCACTGCAGACACCTGGTAGCATCTACCTGAGCAGCATGTGAGGCGTTTAGGGAACATCTGTAAAATGCATTATCTACCGAAACAGCAAATTATTAGCTGGTGCGACCAGCAAAGAGAGTTGGCAGCACCAGTGCTCCCATTGGAAAAGTTAGTCTGGAGCTCTGCTGCATGTATTTAGGTAGCGGCATGCACAGTAGTTGTAATAAATAACAAGCAGAGACAATTATTGAACAATGTGTAAAGGAGTCGTTACATTTATACAGTCTTACAATTACAACTTTTGAGGGCAAACATAAAGCTTATGTGTCCCAGGATGACAATGAGTTCGACACCCCGGCTCTACATGCACGACTATCGGAGCTTTAAAGTGCGTCCGGTCCAGATCTGCGTCTGACTACACCTGCTTTGGCCGACAGCAGCCATGAATTTTGGAGACTTTCTGGGAAAAGCACGAGGATGAGTCGTGCCAAATTTCCATTCAGCGCGATAACCGTCGAGCCCGATCATTTTATTACGTTGCCATAGACACCGCGCCGACAAAAGGCCGCCACGTTTGGCAGCGCCGCTCTTCAAGAGACACCGGTTGAAATGTGAAGATTCAATAAACTTTATTTAGGTGTTTTTGCTGCCAAATTCTTAAACTAACCACTTCTTTTTCTCTCTTTCTCTTCGCTCATGGCCAAACTCTTAACGTTTTTTTTTTTTTTCCAATATCCTGGATCGAAAAACAGAATCAGTTTTTTAAGACGTGGCCTTTAGACGGCTAATAAAATCCACTACGTTTGCTTTGTTTCTCCTGAATCTCACAGGTTAACGGTCAACTTTTGTTTAGATAACGTGACAGAATCGCTAAAGCCGGAGCCGTCTTCTTCCTCTGCTGCCTCTCAGGAAGCAGCTCAGCTAAAAACCCTTCTGTGGAGTCAAAACGGTGGAGTAAGCCGTCGCCGTTTCCTTGGAGACGCTTCACTTATGCAGCAGCAGCAGCCGATGATGACGAAAGACGGTCGTATTGCTTCGGTTATTATTACCTCTGCCAAGGAGGAGGTTCTCTTTTCATTACCGTTTTGTTTGTCCGTCTGGCTGCAGGATTACACAAAAACTTTCGAGCCGATTTTCATAAAACTCGATTTCGGAGCGAAAGGAAAACTCATTAGATTTCGGCGAGGATCTGCCGCGGCCTCGTGGAGGTCTGAGCTCCGGCGTGGAAGCGGTTTGGGCTCTGTCAGCATCAGACGGTCCGCTGTGCCTCGTAAAAGCTGTTAAAGCGTCATCGAGCTGAAACCGTGACCAACGCGTCTCGGCATGTCTGAGACAAAAAGCTCGCAGCGAGGGCAGAGCTTCAGATGCTCGTTGCAGATCCCACGGCTGAAAGCAGAAACGAAACGTCGGCGTTTTTTTTTCAGGATGTGGTTCCAACCCAGAGATGCTGGTTGGCTGTCGCTGCTCACCGGCCTTTGGCGTTTTTCTTTGCAGTGTGATCACGTGTGCTGCTTGTTTTTTGCACATATTGTTCTTGTTACTGGGAAGAAAAATACAGTTTTAAGTAAAAATAAAAAGATCAGTTGGAATCATGAGACGTGATCTTGTGCTCGTCTGATTCTTTACTTCACCAGTTTATAGATTTTTATGGCTGCATCGCTGCTATTTGCATGTTTTGTTTTTTATTTTTTAAACT
>NW_007578900.1:23403-24205 GCF_000690725.1 Stegastes partitus | reverse complement strand
GACGTGCGACGAACACGTCGGTGATCAAAGCGGTCCGGCCTGTTTCATGTGGAACCATCAGATTGCTGCCTGTGGAACGCAGCTTCCCTCGGACCTGGACTTTAATTAGAGCAGCCTGTTCTGAAGCAGCAGCGCCGGTCATTATCTGCCCAACAGAACGAGGACGAGGGGTTTTTTTTTTTTTTTTCAGATTGTGCAGGCAGTCTGTTTTTCAAAGCTCCAGCAGATATATATCAAATAGTCACACAGATGGATAAATGTGATTCCGTGTCTCGCCTGACATTGTTGCTAAGCCCGTCTTCAACTTTTCATGCTACTGTGAAATTACTCGATTTGCAGCTGCTCCGGGCAGCAGCTCGCGGACAAGCGAGAGGAATGCGGCTGCAGATGCTGAAATCCGTGTAACACAGTTGTTCAGTGTTTCAGATAAATGAGTGAGTGAAGCCTCCGCCGGGCTGAATGTGATCGGAATTTAAGGGGAAATTAGCTTTTGTGATGGCGTCCATTTGTAAATCGTCACAAAACTTGCTGCTTTAGGTGTGTTTTTATGTTTGACGTTTTGAAGAATAAGATTATTTTGCAGATTTTTACTGATCACATCGTCCCAAATACAAAAACAATAGGATCAAAGTACAATCATGGCTGTTCCAGGTTAATATTGCAGCTTTAAATTTGTGTTTTTGATTGATTGATTTGCAGATTTTCAACGCCCACATCGTCCCAGATCCAGAAGTTATGATTCATCTACAGTCACGATTGTACTAGTTTAGACCTGCAGCTTTAAATTTGTGCTTTTGTTGCA
>NW_007578900.1:21961-22977 GCF_000690725.1 Stegastes partitus | reverse complement strand
GTTGAATAATCCTTGAAAAATCTGCTTCTGTTTTGTTATAACGCTCCAAAAGACAGAAAATAAAAATTCAAACTACCTTAAAACACGTTTCTGGCCTTTAAATTTATATGGTTGCAAAGCTGCATGTATTTTTTAAGGCTAACTAAACTAAAGCTGAACTGCTCTGTTTCCAAATCTTCTTTAGCACTTAAAAAGACAACACGTAGAACAATAGTTCATTTGCTTCTTGCAAGAACAATCTGCTTCCTTTTCATGAATTAGTTGTTCTTTTGTTATCGTATCTAAAAGACAGAAAATAAACATTCAAACCACCTTGATGCACATTTCCAGTTGATAGATTTATTTGGTTGCTGCATGGCTGCTTTTTGCATCTATTTTTATAAAGTACACTGTTTTAAAATCATCGTTTGCTTTTTAAAACAGTCCACATGTTGAATAATGTTTCATTCCCTTCTGCTCCTGTTTAGTTCTCACATTCAGACAGAAAATTAACATTCAAACCACCTGAATACATGTTTCTAGTGTTTTGCTTTATGTGGTTGCAACGCTGCATGGCTGCTATCTGCATGTGTTTTATTGTTTTTTAAAGCTGCACTGTTTCCAAATCTTTCTTTAGCATTTATAAAGTATTCATGTAGAACAATAGTTCATTTGCTTCTTACAAGAACGTCTTTTCATACATCAGTTGTTCTTTTGTTATCGTATCTAAAACACAGAAATTAACATTCAAACCACCTTAATGCACATTTCCAGTTTATAGATTTATGCAGTTTAATGGCAACTCTGCTGTTTCCAAATCATCGTTTTCATTTATTAAGTCTACATGTTGATTAATATTCTAAAAATCACGTTCCAAAAGACAGAAATTTGCCCTTTAAACCACCTTCATGCACGTTTCCAGGTGATAGATTTATACGTTTGCTGCATGGCTGCTTTTTGCATCTATTTTTATAAACTAAGCTGTTTGCTTTATAAAAGTACTCATTGACTAACACTTCCTGCTCTTCTGCTTCTGT
>NW_007578900.1:9272-20032 GCF_000690725.1 Stegastes partitus | reverse complement strand
ATTTGTTGTACTTTTGATTGATTAATTTGCAGATTTTCCAACACCCACATTGTCCCACATCCAATAAAACATGATTAAAGTCCAGTCATGATTGTACCAGATGAAACCAGCAACTCTAAATTTGTGCTTTTGTTGTTTTTTTCATAAAACTAAACGACAAATTTGCAGATTTTCAACTCCCACATTGTCTCAAATGCAAAAAAAACCAAGTATCATTGTGGTAGTTTGACTCTTTCTCCCTTCGTGCATGAGCTAAATTAATTAAAATGCACAATTTAAACGAGCGGATTTACATGCACGTTAGCTGGCTGCTAAGAAAACATGAAATGCAGTCAGTGGCACGATGATCTTTGTGCCTCCTCGCTGCTGAGAGAAGTGTGGAAAGCCCCCGTCGGCCATGTGGCTCGGTGTCTTCAGCTGTGGTCTCTTTAATTACACCGGGAACAATGGGGTCAGTTGTCTCGATACAGTTCTGAGGCTAACATCTTTACAACATGGAGAAGCATGGAGAAAGCAGCTGTCAGCGAGGATTTCTCTCCCCCGTCTGCCTTTATCTGCTCAGCCTCGCCGTTGCTCGGCACCGGTGCCGGCAACTATGTTTGAGAATATATCCGAGCGAGGAAGAGGAGGAAAGAAAAGATATTTATTCAATTCCTCACTACTGGATGAAACCACTTAGCATTTAGAATATAGGATGACTTTCATTCGTGCGGGTTTGCCGACCTCCCCTCCTCCTCTCTGACATTTCTGTGGAACAGCAGACGTCCGAACGCATCGTTGTCACGAGGTTGAACTTACAGCACCTGAGATATTAACATTTACAGTAAACAGAGGCTCCAGAATGAGAGGATGAAAGATTCTTGCGACCTTGATGAGAGGTTTAATTGAGATTTGGAGGATTATCATTTATTTTTTTGTATTTGTAGCCAAACCAAGCAGCTATTTAACTTCCCAACAAAAGATTGGAAACAGGAAACCGACTGCAGCTGAAGTGTTTTTTTTTTTTTTATAGAAAGCACGCCCCAAAAAAAAAAAATGGAGTCGAAGTTTTGGTGTGAAAAGTGTTTCTTCATGAACGTTGGCCGCCGTAACTGTTTGATAACAACAGTGGGATTTCCATAGAATGCCAAGCTGTGCAGCGAATACACAGCGCCGTGGGTAGTCAAACAGTCGCACTTACGAGATGCATAAAATTGTTTGAAATAAGGTATAAGCCGGTTTACACCCGCGGTTGCATGTCGCGTCGCGCGGAGTCAAATTGAACAGAACAAAGTAGTGTTTAACCGCCTCCCCTGCAGTGCTGAAATAATGACCCGTCTTTGTGTGATCTCTGTTTTCTCTCCTTCGTTCTCATCCCCTCTTTTCTCACACTTCCTTTCCATTCTTTTTTTTCCTTTTTTTTTCCATTTGAAACCATCTTCAGCCAGTTGAGATATGTAACCCAGCAGGAGGAGGAGGAGGAAAAAAATAATACTGTATCCAGCGAAACAAGACCATGAATAATTTAAAACGGTGTTATTAATGAACTTCTAGACATTATGTTAATGAACGATGGCGAGTCTAATTTGTCAGCTCGACTTTCTGCTGTCGCTGTTTTATTTTTTTCTTTTTTATGCAGATCAGGGGGCATCATGACAACACAAGTGGGTGAGGAAGGTGCGATTCCAAAGAAATCCTGGACTTGATATCTCGCCGTTTGTCAAGTTTCGACAACTCACTGTGCTGGTATGAGTCTCTGATTTTAAACGCAGGTCATTCCGCCTTAATTCACAGAATTTTTTTTAAAACAGTTCACACCCGACCGGCTCAGATTTATTCTGTGAATGTTGTTAAGTAAAACCTGTAAAGTCTGGTTTTATAGGTAATGCTAGTTTTGGAGTTAAAAATCCTTGTAAAAGGTGACGCCATGTTTATTTTTGTGCTGTTTTCTGACATTTTTTGACCAAACTTGCATCATCTTGTAATTGGTTTGTGTTGTTCTATCAAAGCAGGATTGCAGCATTGGAGACCACGTGTGCATATCAGTGAATCTGCAAAATATCAGGTCTCCAGCTGCATTATTTCTCAAATTGTGGCTGTTAAAACATTGGTCCACAGATTGACTCAAAGAAAACAACACAAAAAGAATTTTAACTCTGAGATCTGGTTTCATGCATAACATAAGTTCTGGAGTTAAAAATCTTTAAAGAAGGTGACGTCATGTTTATTTTTGCACCGTTTTCTGACATTTTTTGACCAAACTTGCACCATCTTGTAGCTGGTTTGTGTTATTCTATCAACATAGGGTTGCACCATTGGAGACCATGTGTACATATCAACGAATCTGCAAAATATCAGGACTCTAGCTGCATTATTTCTTAAGTTAAGACTCTTAAAACATTGATCCTCAGATTGGCTCAAAGAAAACAACGCAAAAAGCATTTTAGCTTATTTTAACTTAAGTTCTGGAGTTAAAATCCTTAAAGAAGGTGATGTCATGTTTATTTTTGCACCATTTTCTGACATTTTTTAACCAAACTTGTACCATCATGTAACTGCAGGATTGCAGCTTTGGAGACCACATGTGCATATCAGTGAATCTGCAAAATTTCAGGACTCTAGCTGCATTATTTCTCAAGTTATGACTCTTAAAACATTGATCCTCAGATTGGCTCAAAGAAAACAACGCAAAAAGAATTTTACCTCTGAAATCTGGTTTCATATATAACATAAGTTCTGGAGTTAAAAATCCTTAAAGAAGGTGACGTCATGTTTATTTTTGCACTGTTTTCTTGCAGCATTGGAGGCCACATGTGCATATCAGTAAATCTGCAAAATATCAGGACTCTAACTGCATTATTTCTCAAGTTATGACTCTTAAAACACTGATGATCAGATTGGCACACATGAATTTTAACTCTGAAATCTGAAAACTTAGTTAAACACTTTCAAAGAAAGAAGTAAATCGGAAGATGGTTGAGAGTGAAGTATTCAGTGAATCGAGGCAGAATGAACCGTATACTTCTTAGTTTTGGGCCTTGAACAGTTCAGCTGTGGTCCTTCACGGCACTTTTGTTGATTTATAGAAACATCCACTTCTTCCATCTCCCATAAATATTATTTCATGAGCTTTATGATCAGCAGGAAGCAGCTGCTCCGGTTGCACCGAATGTGGGAGGAGCCTCCTGCATGCACAGACTTTACAATCACATGTCACAGCGTGCACGAGAAACACAGTAGTAACGTAAAATCAAACATTTCAGACGGAATTAAAGAGAAATAATCATCCTCTGCTGATGAAAGTCTTCTGAAAAACAACTACAAGGTGATGCTATCAGAGCGGATGAATATTTAATCAAGGAGCAGCTCATAGAAACAAGGCGGCAGCTTTTATTCTCACTTACTACGAGCACCAGTTGTGTCTTATCAGCGTGACAACATGCTGAAGATCCCAAAGAGCCATTAGTGTCCTCTTTTTCATTCTGACACCGACTTCTGGATATCTGCCATCACTTAATATTATATTACAGCATCAACAACCTCCCCGTTTATCTTTATTACTGGTCCCTAATCTCTTGTGACAGTTAATCATGTTACAAGTTCTCCGGGTCGCTCCAGTTCTGCACAGCTTTCAGCGTTGCCTTTGTGCGCGTAATATTTATAACTTGTGATCGCTGAATGGTCCATTATACGGCGTTTCCGCCGTCACAACTTGTGTCTTAATAAGAGAAGTCGCCCGTTCTCCCTCAGTGCTGGTTAGCCGCGCCGTGATTAATGTCTTCATGGTCTGGTCAAAGTGTCGATATCTTTAGCAGCTGGGCCCATCTGTCATCTTTTTCCTGTGACACCCCCGAACGTAACTCAGGTCCTATCAGGGAGACCATCCATCAAAGTGGTAAACAGAGACGTCTCACATTAGCAGCCCTGAACACTTCTCATCATATACCATAACAGACAAGCAATCATCTGGTATTATGTAGCGCTACGGGCTAATGTGAAATATTAACGGAAATATACGGCACGCCAGCTGCCCGTTGGATGAGGCATCTGTGCTTAGCCTAATGGCTGGGTAACAATTTAATATTGTGGAAACAGTAGATTTGTTCACCGGATCAGGGACCGTGTCAATAAACAACGATTTTCTTTTGGGAGGGGGTTGGGTTGGGAGTCTCTATTTTTCTTAACCGTGTGCATGAATCAGCGCCGTTTCCTGCGGACAGCCCATCTCTGCGTATTGATTTGTTGCCGCCGCGAAAAATCTGCGAGGCGAAGTAGCGTTTGACTCGCAGTTAAACCGGATCCGCTTCATAAGAGCCTCGTAAAAATGACGGATCCCTGCGACCACCTTGACGACGCGTTGCCTCCTGCAGGGGGCGGCAGCGTCGGGGTTCGTCTCCTCGTCCGCCGGTGACGGATTCGCCTTCGCCTGCCGCTCGGATGAAGCGCCGCGGGGTCGAGGCCACGAGGCCGGCTTACCGGAGGATCAGCCTCATCGCTGTTTCCGGCATCCATAACCTCCCTCCTATCTGCGCCGCCTGTTGTTGCAGCGCTATGCAGCCCTGAGTCCTGGCAGGGATTAATGCTGACGCCGTGCACGCTCGTCGGAAATCAAGATACGCAGCTTTTCGTCGGTGCCGTTGTCAAGTGATGGAGATAAATGTGTGTCTTCAGTTTTGGAAGCCAAAAACATTTCTATTCCTGTCTTTTTTTTTTCTCTTTCTGCATTTCAGAGAGGACACTTTTTTTAGATAATGGCCTCTGCAGCAACGGGGATCCTTCAGGATAAACTTGTTAAGGTTAGAGATGAAAATGTGCCGGTGTCACAAACATCAGTCCCTCGTCCTTTTTTTTTTTTTTTTGTCGCTGACCATCGCGTCCGCTCCGTTATTTTGGATTCGGGCGAGCGGCGCACCACATGGCGTTTGAAAAAGAATAACTCTATTGGATAAAGGAGGCCAAATTAAGCACAGGTTCCCCTGAAATTGGAGCGAGATAGTGTTTCTTTGACTCTTTGAAACCCGAGCACGATCTGGCACACGTCGAGGAGCGGAGCAGCTAATTACATCAGCACCTCTGCATAAAAAAGTCAGTCAGTTATGAAGACATAATGGAAAACAGGAATCCTCCGCGACGCTTCACGTAATACACACCTTTCTTATTTCCTCGCTGCAGAAGGTTTTTTTTTATTTTTCCCCCTCCTTCCATCTGCTGTGGTCAAAGCAGAGATACCCATTGTAGCAGTAGGAAACATTTCACATGTATTGAGGAATGAAGCGAGGGAGGCCAATAATCAGGGCAGTTAAATGGAAATAGTTTCATTTCCTTTGGTGTAAACAAATACCCCATGTAGTCCCGCACCAGAGCTGTGGGTAATCGGCTGCTGTAACTCAACAGAACACTTTGCCCTGAGCTAAACATAATACTTCCTGCACTTAACTAAATCCATTTTTCAACCCTCAGAAGAGTCATGACACGCCAACACATCGCTGCACAAACGTCCGACAGAGTCAAAGCCAGACGCGCAGAGCGGCGGGCGTAGACGGGTTAAAGGTGGACGGCGAAGGGGCTTTCTGGCCCAGCTGCCCCGTTGTTTATTCTTCAGCGGGCCGAGAATATGAAAATGACCCGCACGAACGTTTCTTCTATTTCGCTTCACTTCTGGCGAGTTTCAATTATCCGTCTGACTCTCGTTAGTCAATAGGCCGCCGCTCTGTCGTTTCTCATCAGTATGGATTCTTCTTTTTTTTTTGAACGCTTCCCTTTTCATACGCGGCGTCGCCCTCGATGCTGACCGCAGCAGACGCGGATAATTAATCGGCGCTCGAAGCCACAGGTTCGCACCGAATCGTATGGATTCGCAGGAGTTATGAAGAAATCAGTGGGGATTGAGAGCAGATAATTACTTTTCAAGAACAAAAATATCCAAAACTGGAGATGAAGCACCTGTCTGACGCCTCGGCCTCGGACGCCGCTGTTGTGAATCAGTTTAAGTTCCCCTGCTGCCCTGGAAATGAGAGTTCACCGCACATAACTGATTGCTTTTCTACTTATTTTTAGGCGTTGCATTTCCTGTTATGTCTGAGCGTCAGAAAGCACAAGAAGTCTTATCTTACTCAAGTTGATTAATTAGTCTGAAGTCATCTCATGAGTTGTAAAAATGTGAAACTAGCCGAGTTAACTTAGCTCAGGGGCGTCCAATCCTGGTCCTCGAGGGCCACAGTCCTACATGTTTTAGATGCTTCCCTCTTCCAACACACCTGATTTGACTGATCAGCTCATCATCAAGCTCTGCAGAAGCCTGATAACGACCCTGATCATTTGAATCAGGTGTGATGGAAGAGGGAAACATCTAAAACATGCAGGATTGTGGCCCTCCAGGACCAGGATTGGACACCCCTGAGTCCAGTAAACTCAAGATATTAAGTTGACTCAACCAGTCACACACTGAGGTTCTAGATTTGAGTTTATTTTACATTTTCTAAGTTTTTGAGAAGATGTGAGGAGACACAACGAGCATCTCTGGGGAGTTTAAACATCGCATCGTTCTCTTAAACCTAAAATTACGAGTTGATTAAATGAAGTGAAAGCGACTCGAGTCAGAGCATTTATGTTCTAAAATGGTCTGAAAATCAAAATAAGCGCATTTAAATATAAAACTAGCAAAATTTAGGATGAAAACTACAAAAAAAATGAGTTGATTTGACTGAATTCCTTTGCGATTTTTACAGTGCACGCTCCTAATTAGCCCGCTTTGAGCCGTGTTACAGCCAAACGCTAAGGAGAGGATGAAGCCCGCACGACTGTTGCAGCGTGAACGCTTCTGCCGAGCCCATCTCGGAAGCATCGGGAGGTCTTCTCGGCTGCTGCGGGCGGCGTGAATGCCATCACCACACCTTGTGCAGCAGCACGCCTGCATCCAAAGCCGAGACACACCTCTGATGCCTCACGCCGGCGCCGCTGTTTGTACAGCCGCAGCACAAACACTTTGCCCATTTGTTTCACTCGGCTTGTAATGGTGCTTGACTAGCTTCTGTTTTCAGTCCATATCTCAGCAGTAAAGCAGCAGACAGGTCGGCCCGAGGCCCCGCTGCGAGGCGCTGCTAGATAAAGCACGCTCCAGGTAAAAACATGCATGGCCACTCACCATTAGATCACTCCCCATGTTGTCGCTGGGATGGCGCTCTTAATTAGAAGGTCCTTGGATCTCGCTGTCTAAAGTCAGATTTTACTGCCCACATTAGCCCTTTATGTAATGGACTTCCTCGCGAGCTCGCTTAAAACATTGCCGCCACCTCCAGTATATTATGAATATGTGCTGTAATTGACACTGTTTTGGAGTTGCTTTATGACTTCATGCCGGACTTCTCCTTTCTCCCCTGAACCGCCCGGCGATTAGCCTGTTACTCACCTGCACTTCCTCCCCAGACAATGGCCGGCTCTGCTCATGCAGATGACGGTGCGCCGTATCAAAAGCCAAATGAGACGGTTGCCAATTAGGGAGGGCTTCCAGGTGCAGTTCAATGCAAACGCGGCAGCAGTAACTGCACCCCGTAGTGTCTCCATTCAAAGACACTTTATGGCAGGTAGACTTCAACGGAAACTTCTGAAAGTATTTCAATTACCGGGATAAATGACAGATGACAGACCTGGGTTCAGTGCTGGAGGTGAGAGTCGGAGGGAGGGGGGTGAGCCGTGTAATGATGTCTTACTAAATGTTCAGAGCAGGAATTTAAATTGATTTTCTGTCAGTACAGTTTGTGTAACCGCTTTTATTCCTACAGTACTGAAAGTTAACTGGAAAAAATCAAATAATCCATTTTCCTGTGTTCTGGATGGGCTCCAGTTACATTGCTAGGAAACAGTGTGAGACCACACAGGTATTTGGACAGACCTGCTGCTCACCAGAGGATATTATATAGTGTGTAGTTTCTGCACGGCGCTCTGATATATCGCACAGATCGCTTTGAGTAGCGACGTATTTAAAACGAGAGCGAAACCTCCTGCGCTGGAGTTCATTCTGTCCAGTAAATTCTTGCCAAAAAGCGGAAAAAAATAAATAAATCGGAGAAGATTTTCCACATTCAGACGCATCGCATTACCATTTAAAGCGTCAGTGATGAACCAGGAAGTTCCTCCTTTAAACACCTTTCACTCAAATCAGGTTAGGTCATGACAGGAAAAAAAAAAAAAAACCTCTGCTTGTGAGCGTGTTTCCTGATTCTGCGAATGCTCGCTGGTGGTGCACTAAAGTGGCCTTTGAATCCAAAAAATTTTCGTTATTATTCAAATTAAATCAAGTCGGGGCAGACGGGAAGAGCAGTGAGAAGAAGCTCGCTGCTGCAAATCTCGAAGCTCTACCTCTGTGATTGCTCAGGCCACTGTGGAATAAAGATTAGAAGAAAATCACTAATCACAGCGGATGTCATTAGCATATTACCAATAAGGGGATGCAAAAGGGAAAAGAGGAATTGCCTTATAATGCTGGTTAAAGTACGAATCAATGCCATGTATGGATGCACACAGCTGCTTGACAAACAGATATATTCACTTCCAGACATGGGTAAAGGAAGTGTCTAATAATGATGTTTTTTTCAATGTTTTTGTCTGAGTCACTCGCTGAAGCACTTGATGCTAATATCACATTCCCCCTCTCTCTTTTGATCAGCTTTTGCAGCTGGGCTGCCCTGCCTCACTTGGATGCATCAACAAAGCTTGAAGTGGCCACTCTAATCTGGTTAAGTATTGCCTGGTTGGGGAGAAATTAGCCGAATTCTTTTAACTTTTCAAACAAACATAATACAGTCAAACTTGCTGGATGAGAATCAATTGCATGAGCTGAATATAGGTTCGGTGGGGATGGGTGGTGGGGAGGATGGGGCGGGGGGGTTGTGTCATTTCATTTCTGGAAATCATCGAATACATCTATTCAGCGGCGTATCCCTGTAGTGTCACATCGGAGCCATATTTCAGTCCAGTGAAATGAATGAAGCAGAGGAGGATCTGCTGAAACACTCCCCAGAATACGCTCCACAAATCTCCTCCAGCCGCCGCTAATATGGCTGCTATCTGCATCGCTTTAAAAGACGGTCGTTTCTCGTCCGCATCTACGAGATATCCCGAGAAATAATGGAATCGTCAGCCCGCAAACTAAACACCAACAGTTTATGGAGCGTATTTGTTTTCCGCGATGGTTAAGATGTTGCATTTTAAACTCAAACGGAGTCGGTTTGTGCGTCTCGACGATCCAAATCGGTGCGTTTCATCCACAGTAAAAGTGCATTAATCTCCACCGTCTGAAGCCTTTGCAACCCGCGAAGCAATTCGACAAACAGCACCACAAAAGACGCGCGTACTTGTACATCTGAGGCGATGAATATCCGTCTATGTACCTGTCAAACAATTGTCGGCGTAGATTAATTGCACAGAAATATCTGGTTTGATGCTATTTTGCGATCAACTCCTTAAAAAACCCTGATTTCTTTTCTTACCGACTCGCCTAACAGATGGTTTGGAGGAGGAATATGATCACAATGCAGACATTTTTTTGTTGTATTGAACATTTTCTCCCATTAGATCTTTTGGGGGCAGATTGTCTCCATTTTTCAATGTGTCCAAAGCCTTTGTTTGAGGGAGATCTGTTAAATCTGTCTTGCTGCTAATAAACTGCCATTATTCCCTTCAACAAGGCTGCGCTCATTAATAACGCTTCTGTCAGTCGCTCATTCTCTTCTGTGAAAATAGAAAATATCATTAATTACAGTTCCTGTCACCCCTCTGACAGCTCCGCCGATTGTTCCGGCCCCCGAGTTCTGTTTTATTGTGTCCGTACCTAGTGACCACCTATTCTTTGCCGCCTCAATGGGGATGTCCAGCGTGCGAGAGCCACAAAGGCCCCGAGAGATCCGCCGCACATTGCAGAGCTCCTGTCCCAGCAACACATTAGTCATCCGTGGAGCGATTGAGTTAGCCGCTATGTAGCTTTATTTCATTCTCAAGCAGAGATTAGGTGGTGGTGGTGGTGGGTGAGGGGGGGAAGAGTATCAGTCAAGATTGAGTCGGTTTACTTTTCATTGTGGATTTGTTGCATTTTTGCCACTCAAAGAAATATCCTCCTCGGAGAAACACTGAGGGATTTTACTTATTCAATTCATCATCTGGGGGGAAATGAAGAGACAGAGAGAGAGAGGGAGAAAAAACAAAAAGGCTGGACTTAAGATTGCAGCTGCCGAATGCAGAGGAGTGCATTCTTGTATGAATACACGAGGATCTTATTGCATGTGGGGAACGCTCACGGGTGAAAAATGGCCACTGCGAACGGGAGGAAACAGTTGCAGGACAAGAGCTTAACTCCGCAACAGATCCGAGCGGCGTGTTAACAGAGCGAGCTGCCGGGATTGTTTAGTTTCACATTATGTAAACTGCAGAGGAGCCAACAATCACACACCAACTGTTCCCCCGAGTGTTGCCATGTCAGACAAACACTTTTGCTTTGGTGAGCTGCTCTCGCTCATGCCAGCGGACTTAATGCTGCAGCCACCGCGCACGGGTCGTAAATCCAGAGCCGACAGGGTACGGGTCTGCGATCAACCGGACGTTCAGTCAAACCGAGGAGCTTCAGCCTTCACGTAAAGTCCACTTAAGTTTGTTCTTGATCAGCACGAATGAGCACAAACACAACTACACAAATAAACTTTCTGTGCATCTTTGAGATCTCTTGGGAACAACAGTAAAGTTATACGACATCCACAGACTTCATGTTGGATTAAATCTGCTAATAATGA